>NW_025791834.1:0-230639 GCF_021901455.1 Neodiprion lecontei
TATAAATGGAGGTAATTAAGTTAAATAATTTTATAAATAAATAAAAATGATTTATTTAAATAAATTATTTTTCTTAAATTGAAGAATAATTAATATTTAAAAATTAAAAATATGAAATTAAATAAATAATCATTTATCTATCTGTATGTTTTCTTAAAAGTTCATAATAAGTTCTAATCCATTGTATAAATGTTCCAAATTACAATTCATTAAGTAAATTAAATGGCATTTTCTTAATGAATAATATTTTTATTTTAACTAATATGTGAGCAGATAATTAAAAAATATATAGGATTTTTCTAATAATTATATATAAATTCGAAAAATTTAATTAATGTAAAAAAAAAAATTTTTTTTAAAATTTTTTTTTTTTAAAGAATAAATTAAAAATTATAATATATATATATATATATATATATATATAATTAATAAATAAATTAAATTTTTAATTTATATAAATTATAATTTATAAAAAATTTTAATAAAGAAATTTTAATTTCATAAATAAATTTACAGTTTATCGCCTAAATTCAGCCATTTTATCAAATATTAAATATTGAATAAATGATTATTTTCAACTAATCATAAAAACATTGGTACACTATATTTTATATTTGGAATCTGATCAGGAATATTAGGTCTATCTTCAAGAATAATTATTCGTATAGAACTAGGAACACCTTCATCATTTATTGGTGATGATCAAATTTATAACATAATTGTAACATCTCATGCATTCTTAATAATTTTTTTTATAGTTATACCCATTATAATTGGAGGATTTGGAAATTGATTAATTCCTTTAATACTAGGAGCCCCTGATATAGCTTTCCCTCGAATAAATAATATAAGATTTTGACTATTACCACCATCATTAATATTACTTATTTCAAGAAGATTAGTAGATTCAGGAACAGGAACAGGCTGAACAGTTTATCCCCCATTATCAAGTAATCTCGGACACTCAGGACCATCTGTTGATTATACAATTTTTTCTTTACATATAGCAGGAATCTCATCAATTCTTGGAGCAATTAATTTTATTTCTACAATAATTAATATACGACCAAAAGGAATAAGATTTGAACAAATACCTTTATTCGTCTGAGCAGTAAAATTAACAGCTATTCTTCTTTTATTATCCCTTCCAGTTTTAGCAGGAGCAATTACAATATTATTAACAGATCGAAATATAAATACAACTTTTTTTGACCCTTCAGGAGGGGGAGACCCAATCTTATACCAACACTTATTTTGATTTTTTGGACACCCAGAAGTTTATATTTTAATTTTACCAGCCTTCGGAATAATTTCTCATATTATTTCACAAAAATCAGGAAAAAAAGAAACATTTGGAACTCTTGGAATAATCTATGCAATAATAACAATTGGATTATTAGGATTTGTAGTTTGAGCGCATCATATATTTACTGTAGGTATAGATGTTGACACACGAGCTTACTTTACCGCTGCTACAATAATTATTGCAATCCCTACTGGTATTAAAATTTTTAGATGATTAGCAACTCTATATGGGTCTAAAATAAATTTTAGATCATCTATACTATGAACATTAGGGTTTATTTTTTTATTCACAATAGGAGGATTAACAGGAATTATACTTTCTAATTCTTCAATTGATATTATCCTACATGATACATATTATGTTGTAGCACATTTTCATTATGTTTTATCTATAGGGGCAGTATTTGGAATTATAGCAGGATTTATTTACTGATACCCATTATTTACTGGGATAACATTAAATATAAAATGACTAAAAATTCAATTTACTATTATATTTTTAGGAGTAAACATAACATTTTTCCCTCAACATTTTTTAGGCCTAAATGGAATACCACGACGTTACTCTGATTACCCAGATGCATTTACAATATGAAATATTATTTCAACAATTGGATCAATTATTTCTTTTATTAGAGTATTATACCTAATTTTTATTATTTGAAAAAGAATGTCAACTCAACGACAAATTATATTCATAGAAATTACAAATTCATCTATTGAATGAAAACAAAAATTTCCCCCTTCAGATCATAGATATGAAGAAGTTCCAAGAATAACGAAAAAATTCTATTATGGCAGAAAAATGCATTGGATTTAAACCCCATAAATAAAGTTTTAAACTTTTTTTAGAAAATGATAACCTGATCAAGAATAAATTTTCAAAATGCTAATTCGCCTATTATAGAACAATTAATCTTTTTTCATGACTATACTATAATTATCTTAATCTTAATTACTATATCAATTTTATATTTAATATTAACTATAATATTAAATAAATTTACTAATAAAAACCTTTTAAATAAACAAAATATTGAAATTATTTGAACAATAACTCCTTCAATATTATTAATCTTTATTGCTATACCATCAATTCATCTCCTATACTTAACAGATGAAATTAATAACCCCCTAATTACAATTAAAACGATTGGACATCAATGATACTGAAGATACGAATACTCAGACTTCAAAAATATCGAATTTGACTCTTATATAAACAAATCAATTAATAAAAATTCTTTCCGTTTATTAGATGTAGATAATAATACAATTATTCCATCAAATACACAAATTCGTATAATTGTTAGATCAAATGATGTAATTCACTCTTGAACAATCCCTAGACTAGGGAAAAAAATTGATGCAATTCCAGGACGATTAAATCAAATTAGATTATTAATTAAACGACCAGGATTAATATTTGGACAATGTTCAGAAATTTGTGGGGCTAATCATAGATTTATACCAATTGTTATAGAAAGAATTCCAATAAATTATTTTTTAAAATGAATTAATTCATTTTAATTCATTAAGTGGCTGAAAAGCAAGCAATGATCTCTTAAATCATTTTATAATATATTAGCAAATATTCTTAATGAAAAGAATTAATTTATTAAAATAATAGTTAGTCAAACTATAAATATTAGAAAATTCTAATATTCTTTTATTCCACAAATATATCCTATAAATTGATTATTTTTATTTACAATTTTTACTATTCTTTTTTCTACAATTATTATTATAGCATATTTTAGAAAAAAGAATTTTTTTAAAAAAAAATTCGATAAATTTTTTAAGAAAAAAAAATTTGGTTTCTGAAAATGATAATAAATTTATTTTCAATTTTCGATCCAACTTCAACTTTTTTTCCTAACCTAAACTTAAATTGATCAAGAACATTAATTGGAACATTCCTATTTCCATCAACAACTTTTTGACTAATTATATCACGAAAAAATATTTTATGATGAAAATTAATATATATAATTCATTCAGAAGTAAAAATTTTATTAGGTAATTTTAAAATTAATAGAACATTAATTTTTTCATCTTTATTTTTATTTATTTTATTTAATAATTTTATAGGTCTTTTCCCTTATATTTTTACTAGAACTAGACATTTATCAAATAGAATTACATTATCATTATCTTTATGGTTAAGACTTATACTATTTGGATGATTCAAAAATATAAATCATATATTTACTCATCTTGTTCCTCAAAACACACCAAATGCATTAATACCTTTTATAGTATTAATTGAATCAATTAGAAATTTAATTCGTCCCTTAACACTTGCGGTACGATTAACGGCAAATATTATTGCAGGCCATTTACTAATAACCTTATTAAGAAGAATTGGAACAAAAATTAATATATTATCATCATCTCTTTTAGTAGTTAGACAAATTTCTTTACTAATTTTAGAATTCGCTGTTTCAATTATTCAAGCTTATGTTTTTATAGTACTAATCACTCTATACTCTAGAGAAGTAAACTAAATAATGTCAAATAAAAATATACCCTTTCCTCAACACCCATTTCATTTGGTTAATTACAGGCCATGACCTTTATTAGGATCATTAGCTGTAATAATTATACTTTTAGGTTCTATTAAATGATTCAATTTCAAATTAAAAAATATATTAATATTAGGAATTCTAATCACCATTTTAATTATAATTCAATGATGACGAGACATCATTCGAGAAAGAACCTATCAAGGATTACATACATCAAATGTAATAATAGGAATAAAATTAGGAATAATTTTATTCATTGTTTCGGAAATTTTTTTTTTTTTATCTTTCTTTTGAGCTTTTTTTCATAGATCCCTTTCACCTTCAATTGAAATTGGTAGAATATGACCCCCTAAAAATATTACACCATTTAACCCTTATGATATTCCTTTATTAAATACAATTATTTTAGTTTCTTCAGGGGCTACAATTACATGAGCCCACCATAGATTAATAAATAACATAAAAAAAGAAACACTAAAAAGAATATTATTAACAATCATCTTAGGTATTACTTTCTCAATCTTACAATGATATGAATATTTAGAAGCACCATTCACAATAGCAGATTCAATTTATGGATCAACTTTCTTTATTGCTACAGGATTTCATGGAATTCATGTATTAATTGGTACAACATTTATTATAATTAACTTATTTCGGGTGTATTTAAATCATTATTCTAATTTTCATCACTTTGGATTTGAAGCAGCCGCATGATACTGACACTTCGTAGATGTAATTTGACTTTTCCTTTATATTTCTATTTACTGATGAAGAACATACTAATATATTTATATAATATAACTTTAAGTATAATTGATTTCCAATCAATAAGTCTAACAAAATTTAGTATAAATAATTAAATTAATATTTAATACCTTAATAATAATTATAATAATTACTATTATTATATTAACTATTTCAATAATCTTATCAAAAAAAACATTTTATGAATTAGAAAAAAATTCACCATTTGAATGTGGATTTGATCCAAAAGGATACCCACGTATATCATTTTCTATTCGTTTTTTTTTAATTGCAGTTATTTTTTTAATTTTCGATGTTGAAGTAACGTTAATATTACCAATAATTATAACCTTAACAATTTCGAATATAAAAATTTGACTATTTATAGTATCATACTTTATTTTAATTTTATTATTAGGATTATACTATGAATGAAAATTTGGGGCATTAAACTGAATTTAAACCTACAAAGTTGAAATAAAATTTATATTCAGTTTCGACCTGAAATTATAGTTATTTATTAATAACTCTACTTTATAGGATAATAGTTAAATATAACATTTGATCTGCATTCAAAAATTATTAATATCAATTAATTTATCTTAAATAATTTATATTAAAATTAATTGAAGCCAAAAAGAGGCTTATTATTGTTAATAATAAAAATGAATAAAAATTCCAATTAAATAGAAATATAAATAAAAAAGCTTCTAACTTTTTATTAAATGATTAAAATTCATTTATATTTCTAATTTATATAGTTTATAAAAACATTACATTTTCATTGTAAAAATAAATTATTTAATTTTATAAATTAAATGTTTAAAGATTTAAATAAATCATCATATTATCTTCAATAATATACTTTAAATTTTAAGCTATTTAAACATTTATATTATAAAAAAATAATAAAAAAATAAAAAAGCAAATAATAAAAATAAATTTAAAACATTATTAAAATAAAAAATTAATAAATCTATAAATATATAAAAATTTTTCATAAAAATTATAATTATTCTTCTTTTATAAAATTCTAATCAATTTTGATTAAAATTTAATGTTAATTCTTTATTTATAAATATAATGTTTTTAATTAAACCATAAGTAGAAATAACAGGTAAAAACCATATTGTTCTAAAAAATATCTTTAAAAAATAAAACTTTAACTTAAACATTTTAACATTTAAATAATAAATAAAAAATCCAAATAATATACCTAAAAAAATAATTAAAATTGGTAAAATTTTTATATAAAAAGGCAAAATAATGGTATATCTATAAGGAAAAATTAATCAACTAAATATAGAACCCCCTAAAATTACTATCAATATTATAAAATATATTGAATTATTTATATAAACATCATAATCATTTAAATAATTTAATCTAATTATATTATATCAACCTAATATTGAAAAATAAATCAAACGAAAAGTATAAGAAACTGTTAAAAAAGTTGAAATAAAAAAAATAAATATAATAAATATATTATAATTTAATATTAAAATTATTTCTAAAATTATATCCTTAGAATAAAACCCAGCTAAAAAAGGAAATCCACATAAAGATAAATTAGAAAAATGAAAACAAATAGAAGTAAAAGGTATTTGATTAAATATTGAACCTAATAAACGAATATCCTGAAAATTATTCAATCCATGAATAAAAACTCCTGAACATATAAATAATAATGCTTTAAAAAATGCATGTATTAAAAGATGAAAAAAAGCTAAAAACTTAAATCCTAAAAATAAAATTCTTATTATTAAACCTAATTGACTTAAAGTTGATAAAGCAATAATTTTTTTTAAATCAAATTCAAAATTCGCATTTAATCCAGACATAAATATAGTTAATCTAGATAATAATAAAAATATAATAATAAAATTCTCTCTATTAAATAAATTTTCAAATCGAATTAATAAATAAACCCCTGCCGTTACTAAAGTAGAAGAATGGACTAATGAAGATACAGGAGTAGGAGCAGCTATTGCTGCAGGGAGTCAAGAAGAAAAAGGAATTTGAGCACTTTTAGTAAATGAAGCAATCAAAATTATTAAAGTAATTACTATTATAAAAGAATTATATTTTAAAACATCTATATAAAAATAAAAATTCCAACCCCCAAAATTTATTATTCAAGAAATTGATAATAATAAAAAAATATCACCAATACGATTAGAAATAACAGTTAATATACCAGCATTAAAAGACTTAACATTTTGATAATAAATTACTAAACAATAAGAAATCAAACCTAACCCATCCCAACCTAATAAAATACTAATTAAATTTGGACTAACAATTATTAATATCATTGATACAACAAATAAAATTACCAATATAATAAATCGATTCAAATTTAAATCATTTATTATATAAGAATTTCTGTATAAAATTACCAAAGAAGAAATAAATAAAACTGTTCTTATAAAAATTAATGATATCCAATCAAATAAAAATGTTATTACTACACAAGTAGAATTAATTTCAATTAAATTATATTCAACAAAATAAACTAAATCATATAATAAAAAATAAATACTTAATATAAATAAAAATATTCTAATAAAAAAAATTATAATAAAACTAAATAAACAAATATTTAATATAAAAATAATTTAAAAACTAAATTTAATTTTCTTTGACACCACAAATCAATATTTTAAATAAACTATTTAAATTAATTTATATTCAAACAATAAAAGATTCTCTATTTAAAATAATTAAATTTAAAGGAATTCAATGTAATATTAATAAAATATACTCACGAACATTACCTTGAGAAAATGAATAAAAAAAATAATTTATTTTACCATGTTGAGTAAAAGAATATAAATATAATGTATAACAAGCTCTAAAAAAAGATAAAAAAATGACTAATAAAAAAATTATTTTACTTCATATAATTAATCTATTGATTAATATAATTTCACCTATTAAATTTAAAGAAGGAGGGGCTGCTATATTTGAAGAACATAATAAAAATCATCATAAACATATTCTAGGTATATAATTTATTAAACCCTTATTAATAAATAATCTCCGTCTTCTTAAACGTTCATAAATAATATTTACTAAACAAAATAAACCTGAAGAACATAAACCATGAGAAATTATTAACAAATAAGAACCATAAATTCCTCATCTTATTAAAGTTAATAGCCCAGATAATATTATTATTATATGAGCAATTGAAGAATAAGCAATTAAAGATTTTAAATCAACTTGAAATATTCTAATTAAACTAATATAAATTCCTCCTATTATTCTCAAAACAATCAAATAAATATTAAAAAAAATACCCATATTAATTAAATATATATAAACCCGTAATAAACCATACCCTCCTAACTTCAATATAATAGCAGCTAAAATTATTGACCCACAAACAGGAGCTTCTACATGAGCTTTAGGTAATCATAAATGTATAAAAAAAATAGGTAACTTTACTAAAAAAGCAAAAATTAAAAATACATATAAATAAAAAATATAAACTTGAAATAAATTTTCCACAGAAAAAATATAATTTAAATTTTTAAATTCAAAAAATAAATAAATAATTCTTAATAATAAAGGTAAAGAAGCAAATAAAGTATAAAATAATAAATGAATCCCTGCTTGAACCCGATCCAATTGATTACCTCAACCTAAAATTAAACAAAAAGTAGGAATTAATCTACATTCAAAAAAAAGATAAAATAAAAATAAATTATTTACAGTAAACGTCAAAAATAAAAATAAAATTAAAAAAAATATCAATAAAATAAAATAATTTAAATAAATTTTTAATTCATAAATAAAATACCTTGATATAATTATTAATGCCCCAATTCATAAAGTTAATAATACTAAACCAAAAGATAAATTATCACACCCCAAAAAAATATTTATACTCTTAAATTCAAATCTATAATTTCCAGAAAATATAAAAAGAAATCTTAAAAAAAATAAATTAAACTGAAAAAATCAAAAATTATTTTTAGAAACTATAATTAAAAATAATAAATAAAAATAAAACTTTATCATTAAAAAATATTTAAAACTTGAAAATAATCATTACCATGTAAACGAATTATATAAATTAAAATAGATAAACCCAAAACTCCTTCACAAACTCTAAAAATTAAAAAAATTATAATAAAATACATCTCTAATATATATATATTTAAAAATAAAATTAATATTAAATATAAAATTAAAATAATAAATTCAATTCTTAATAAAATTATCAATAAATGATTATCAAGAAATAATTACTCGAAAACGAAGAAAAACACCCCTCTGGAATTAATTCACAGGTTGTAGTACAGTTCAAGGAACATGTCAGAATTTTAAAAAAATTTTTTGATCGTGTCGGTCACTGTTTTAAAAATCTTTGAAAAATTAATTGTTAAATAAACAATTGATAACAACTTTTTTTTACCATTTCGTATTTTTTTTAAAATTCTATGGAGCTTTCCGCGTAATTTGAAAAAAAAAAAAAAATTGTATCTAATTTGTTGCCGAAGTTATGAATTTTTGAAAAAAATGGGAGTCTAATTTGTTATTGTTAATAAAAAATCGAATTTTGCATTATGAGATTCGCGCTTTGGCACAAAAATCTAACTCCTCTTACACAATCCACATGCCAAATTAAAAAAATATCTGAGAGATGACTGATCCGGTTGACGCGGAATAGCCCATATATATATATATATATATGTATATATATATATATATATATCCATATGTATATATTTATAAACATATGTATATCATAATTTTTGATTTACTTTTAAAAAATGGAAAATTGAGAAAAAAAAATTTTTCTCACATTATTTCAATTTTCCAAAATCATGTATAATCAATAGAAAAATCCTGAATATTTTCAATTATTCGCTCATTTTTTATTTTATTTTATTTTGTTGAAATTTTTTTCATTCACAAACATTTCCATTTCATTACATCATTCACCTCAATTACCTTCATTTATATTTTATAATATTATTGCATAATATAAATATATATAAATGTATATATACATATATATAGATGAATATACACACATATATATATATATATATATATATTCATATATGTAGATATATATATATATATACATATATATGTATATATGTATAGATATATGTATATATATATATATACATATATATATGAATATATATATGTATATTATAATTTTCAATTTACTTTTAAGAAAAGGGAAATTGAAAGAAAAAAATTTTTCCCACAACATTTCAATTTTTTAAAATTATGAATAATCATCAGAAAAATCCCAAATATTTTCGTTCTTTCGTTTTTTTTTTATTTTATTTCATTTTCTCATGATTCTTCCATTCACAATTATTTTTTATTTCATTACATTATTTACCTCAATTACCTTTATTCATATTCTATTATATCATTGTATGATATGAATATATATAAATATATATATACACATATATCTATATATAGTTATACATATATATACATGAATATACATGTATATATATATATATATATATATATATATATATATATATATATAAATATATACACATATATATATATACATACATATATATATATATTTATATATGTATATTATAATTTTCAATTTACTTCTGAAATATAGGAAATTAGATGGAAAAAAATTTTTCTTACATTATTTCAATTTTTCAAAAATATGTATAATTATGAGAAAAATCCTGGAAATTTTTAAAAACTCGCTTATTTTTTATTTTATTTCATTTTTTTATGATTTTTTCATCCACAATTATTTTTTAATTTATTACATTATTTACCTCAATTACTTTTTTTTATATTGTATCATAATAATGTATAATATAAATATATATAAATATATGTACATATATATCTATATATAAATATATATACGTGTATGTACTTATGTGCATATATATATATCTATATATTTATATATACATATATACATATATACATGTATACATATATATACACATATGTATATACATATACATACATATATATATATATACATATACATATATATATACATGTATATGTGAATATATATATGTATATTATGATTTCCAATTTACTTTTAAAAGGAGAAAAGTTGAAAAAAAAAAATTTTCCCACAATATTTCGAATTTTCAAGATTATGTGTAATTATTAGGAAAATCCTGAATATTTTTAATTATTCGCTTATTTTTTATTTTATTTCATTTTTCTATAATTCTTTCCATTCACAGTCATTTTTATTTTATCACATGATTCGGCTTAATTACCTTCGTTTATATTCTATTATACGGATGTGTAATATGAATATATGTAGATGAACGTATATATATGTATATACATATATATATGTATGTATACATATACATATATATATATATATATATATATGAATATATATGTATACGTGTGTGTGTATATGTATATATGTATATCATAATTTGCAATTTATTCTGAAGAAAGGAAAATTTAAAAAAAAAATTTTTTTTGACATTATTTTGATTTTTTGAAAATATGTATAATTATTAGGAAAATCCTTAATATTTTTGATTATCTGCTTGTTTTTTATTTTATTCCATTCTTTAATGATTTTTTTCTTTCATAATCATTTTTCATTTTGTCCCATTTTTTACCCGAATTACCTTTTTTTATATTCTTTTGTATTGATGTACAATATAAATATATATAAATACAAATATATTTATATATATATACACATCAATATGTATATATATATATACGTGTGTGTGTATATATATACATATGTATATTATAGTCCACACTGCAACCGATCGACTAAGGGACTACACGCATTGCCTTTTTCTCGACTATGACCGGGCCGAACACGCGTACTCACGGCCTCAGATCGACTGCGGGACGCCCTCCGACGCCTCCAGCTCCACTCTAACGATGCTCGTGTCGAGTCCCTACTGCCACCGATCGACTCCGGGACAACGCGCATTGCCTTTTGCTCGACTGTAACCGTGCCTATCACGCGTCCCCAACACGTCGGATCGACTGCGTGACGCCCACCAACGCCTCCTGCACTACTCTAACGATGCTATTGTAGAGTTGACACTGCAACTGATCGACTTGGGGACGACGCGCATTGCCTCTTTTCCCGACTGTGACCGTGCCTAACACGCGTCCCCACGGCCCCAGATCGATTACGGCACGCCATACAACGCCTCCTGCTCCACTCTAACGATGCGCGTATCGAGTCCCCACTGCCGCTCATCGACTTAGGGACGACGCGCATTGCCTTCTGCTCAATTGTGACCGTGCCTTACACGCGTTTCTACGGCTTCAGACCGACTGTGGCACGCCTTCCAACGCCTCCTGCTCCACTCGAACAATGTTTGTGTCGAGTCCCAACTGCCGCTGATGGACTCTGGGACAACGCGCATTGCCTTCCGCTTGATTGTGACCGTGCCTTACACGCGTCCCCACGGCCTCGGATCGACTGCGCGACGCACTCCAATGCCTCCTGCTCCACTCTAACAATGCTCGCGTCAAGTCAACACGGTCGTGGATCGACGCCGGGACGGACGGTCATTGCCTTCGCTCGACTGTGAACGTGCCTTACACGCGGCCCCACGGCCTCAGACCGACCGCGGCACGCATTCCAACGCCTCCCGCTTCACACTAGCTATGCTCGTGTCGAGTAAACACTGCGGTGAATCGACGCTGAGACGACGCACATCGCCTTCAGCTCGACTGTGACCGTGCCTAACACGCGTCCCTACGGCCTCGGATAGACTGCGGGACGCCCGCCAACGCCTCCTGCTCCGCTCCAACAATGCTCGTGTCGAGTCCCCACTGCCACGGATCGACTTGGGGACGACGCGCATTGCCTTTTGCTCGACTGTGACCGTGCCTAACACGCCTACCCACGGCCTCGGATCGACTGCGGCAGGCCATCCAACGCCTCCAGCTCCACTCTGACGATGCTCGTGTCAAGTCCACATTGCCTCTGATCGTTTCTGGGACGACGCGCATTGCCTTTTGGTCCACTGTAAATGTGCTTAACACTGGTTCCCACTGCCACCAATCGACTCTAGGACGACGCGCATTGCCTTTTGCTCGACTGTGACCGTGCCTAACACGTGTCCCCGCGGCCTCTGATCGACCGCGGGAGATCATCCAACGCCACCAGCTCTACTCTGACGATGCTCGTGTCAAGTCAACACCGCCGTGGATCAAAGCTAGGACGACGCGCATTGCCTTTTGCTCGACTGTGACTGTGCCTAACACGTGTCCCCACGGCCTCAGATCGACTGCGGGAAGCCCTCCAACACCTCTTTCTCCACTACAACCAAGCTCGTGTCAAGTGCTCATTGCCACCGATCGACTCTGGGACGGCGCGCATTGCCTTTTGCTCCGCTGTGACCGTGCTTGACACGAGTCCACACTGCCACCGATCGACTCTGGGACACCCTCCGATGCCTCCTGCTTCACTCTGACGATGCTCGGGTCAAGTCGACACCGCCGTGGATCGACGCCGGGACGGACGGTCATTGCCGTCGCTCGACTGTGACCGTGCCTTACACGCGTCCCCACGGCCTCAGACCGACCGCGGCACGCATTCCAAAGCCACCCGCTTCACACTAGCTATGCTCGTGTCGAGTAAACACTGCAGTGAATCGACGCTGAGACGACGCACATCGCCTTTAGCTCGACTGTGACCGTGCCCAACAAGCGTCCCTACGGCCTCGGATAGACTGCGGGACGCCCGCCAACGCCTCCTGCTCGGCTCCAGCGATGCGTGTGTCGAGTCCCAATTGCCACAGATTGACTTCGGGACGACGCGCATTGCCATCCGCTCGATTGTGACCGTGCCTCACACGCGTCCCTACGGCCTCTGATTGACTGCGGCACGCCTTCCATCGCCTTCTGCTCCACTCTAACGATGTTTGTGTCAGGTCCCAACTGCCGCTAAAGAACTCTGGGACGGACGCGCATTGCCTTTGCTCGACTGTGACCGTGCCTAACACGCGTCCCCATGGCCCTGGATCGACTGCGGGACGCCCGCCAACGCCTCCTGCTTCACTCCGACGATGCTCGGGTCAAGTCAACACCGCCGTGGATCGACGCCGGGACGGACGATCATTGCCTTCGCTCGACTGTGACCGTGCCTTACACGCGTCCCCACGGCCTCAGACGGACCGCGGCACCCATTACAACGCCTCCCGCTTCACACCAACCATGCTCGTGTCGATTAAACACCGCCGTGAAGAGACGCTGGGTCGACGCGCAGTGCCTTGTGCTCGACTGTGACCGTGTCTTACACTCGTCCCCACGGCTTCGGATCGACTGCGGGACGCCCTCTCATGCCTCCTGCTCCACTCCAGCGATGCGCGTGTCGAGTCCCAATTGCCACAGATTGACTTCGGGACGACGCGCATTGCCATCCGCTCGATTGTGAACGTGCCTCACACGCGTCCCTACGGCCTTTGATTGACTGCGGCACGCCTTCCAACGCCTCCTGCTCCACTCTAACGATGCTCGTGTCGAGTCCCCACTGCCACGGATCGACTTGGGGACGACGCGCATTGCCTCTTTTCTCGACTGTGACCGTGCCTAACACGCGTCCCCACGGCCCCAGATCGATTACGGCACGCCATCCAACGCCTCCTGCTTCACTCTAACGACGCTCGTGTCGAGTCCCCACTGCCGCTGATGGACTCTGGGACGACGCGCATTGCCATCCGCTCGATTGTGAACGTGCCTCACACGCGTCCCTACGGCCTTTGATTGACTGCGGCACGCCTTCCAACGCCTCCTGCTCCACTCTAACGATGCTCGTGTCGAGTCCCCACTGCCACGGATCGACTTAGGGACGACGCGCATTGCCTTCTGCTCAATTGTGACCGTGCCTTACACGCGTCTCCACGGCTTCAGACCGACTGCGGCACGCCTTCCAACGCCTCCTGCTCCACTCGAACAATGTTTGTGTCGAGTCCCAACTGCCGCTGATGGACTCTGGGACGACGCGCATTGCCTTCCGCTTGATTGTGACCGTGCCTTGCACGCGTCCCCACGGCCTCGGATCGACTGCGCGACGCACTCCAATGCCTCCTGCTCCACTCCAACAATGCTCGCGTCAAGTCAACACGGTCGTGGATCGACGCCGGGACGGACGGTCATTGCCTTCGCTCGACTGTGACCGTGCTTTACACGCGGCCCCACGGCCTCAGACCGACCGCGGCACGCATTCCAACGCCTCCCGCTTCACACTAGCTATGCTCGTGTCGAGTAAACACTGCGGTGAATCGACGCTGAGACGACGCACATCGCCTTCAGCTCGACTGTGACCGTGCCTAACACGCGTCCCTACGGCCTCGGATAGACTGCGGGACGCCCGCCAACGCCTCCTGCTCCGCTCCAACAATGCTCGTGTCGAGTCCCCACTGCCACGGATCGACTTGGGGACGACGCGCATTGCCTTTTGCTCGACTGTGACCGTGCCTAACACGCCTACCCACGGCCTCGGATCGACTGCGGCAGGCCATCCAACGCCTCCAGCTCCACTCTGACGATGCTCGTGTCAAGTCCACATTGCCTCTGATCGTTTCTGGGACGACGCGCATTGCCTTTTGGTCCACTGTGAATGTGCTTAACACTGGTTCCCACTGCCACCAATCGACTCTTGGACGACGCGCATTGCCTTTTGCTCGACCGTGACCGTGCCTAACACGTGTCCCCGCGGCCTCTGATCGACCGCGGGAGATCATCCAACGCCACCAGCTCTACTCTGACGATGCTCGTGTCAAGTCAACACCGCCGTGGATCAAAGCTAGGACGACGCGCATTGCCTTTTGCTCGATTGTGACTGTGCCTAACACGTGTCCCCACGGCCTCAGATCGACTGCGGGAAGCCCTCCAACACCTCTTTCTCCACTACAACCAAGCTCGTGTCAAGTGCTCATTGCCACCGATCGACTCTGGGACGGCGCGCATTGCCTTTTGCTCCGCTGTGACCGTGCTTGACACGAGTCCACACTGCCTCCGATCGACTCTGGGACACCCTCCGATGCCTCCTGCTTCACTCTGACGATGCTCGGGTCAAGTCAACACCGCCGTGGATCGACGCCGGGACGGACGGTCATTGCCGTCGCTCGACTGTGACCGTGCCTTACACGCGTCCCCACGGCCTCAGACCGACCGCGGCACGCATTCCAAAGCCACCCGCTTCACACTAGCTATGCTCGTGTCGAGTAAACACTGCAGTGAATCGACGCTGAGACGACGCACATCGCCTTTAGCTCGACTGTGACCGTGCCTCACACGCGTCCCTACGGCCTCTGATTGACTGCGACACGCCTTCCATCGCCTTCTGCTCCACTCTAACGATGTTTGTGTCAGGTCCCAACTGCCGCTAAAGAACTCTGGGACGGACGCGCATTGCCTTTGCTCGACTGTGACCGTGCCTAACACGCGTCCCCATGGCCCTGGATCGACTGCGGGACGCCCGCCAACGCCTCCTGCTTCACTCCGACGATGCTCGGGTCAAGTCAACACCGCCGTGGATCGACGCCGGGACGGACGGTCATTGCCTTCGCTCGACTGTGACCGTGCCTTACACGCGTCCCCACGGCCTCAGACGGACCGCGGCACCCATTACAACGCCTCCCGCTTCACACCAACCATGCTCGTGTCGATTAAACACCGCCGTGAAGAGACGCTGGGACGACGCGCAGTGCCTTGTGCTCGACTGTGACCGTGTCTTACACTCGTCCCCACGGCTTCGGATCGACTGCGGGACGCCCTCTCATGCCTCCTGCTCCACTCCAGCGATGCGCGTGTCGAGTCCCAATTGCCACAGATTGACTTCGGGACGACGCGCATTGCCATCCGCTCGATTGTGAACGTGCCTCACACGCGTCCCTACGGCCTTTGATTGACTGCGGCACGCCTTCCAACGCCTCCAGCTCCACTCTAACGATGCTCGTGTCGAGTCCCCACTGCCACGGATCGACTTGGGGACGACGCGCATTGCCTCTTTTCTCGACTGTGACCGTGCCTAACACGCGTCCCCACGGCCCCAGATCGATTACGGCACGCCATCCAACGCCTCCTGCTTCACTCTAACGACGCTCGTGTCGAGTCCCCACTGCCGCTGATCGACTTGGGGACGACGCGCATTGCCTTCTGCTCGACTGTGACCGTGCATCACACGCGTCCATACGGCCTCTGATCGACTAAGGGAGGCCATCCAACGCCTCCTGCTCCACTCTGACGATGCTCGTGTCAAGTCCCCACTGCCGCCGATCGACTCTGGGACTACAAGCATTGCCTTTTGCTCCGCTGTGACCGTGCTTGACACGAGTCCACACTGCCACCGATCGACTCTGGGACATCCTCCAATGCCTCCTGCTTCACTCTGACGATGCTCGGGTCAAGTCAACACCGCCGTGGATCGACGCCGGGACGGACGGTAATTGCCTTTGCTCGACTGTGACCGTGCCTTACACGCGTCCCCACGGCCTCAGACCGACCGCGGCACGCATTCCAACGCCACCCGCTTCACACTAGCTATGCTCGTGTCGAGTAAACACTGCGGTGAATCGACGCTGAGACGACGCACTTCGCCTTTAGCTCGACTGTGACCGTGCCTGACACGCGTCCCTACGGCCTCGGATAGACTGCGGGACGCCCGCCAACGCCTTCTGCTCCACTCCAACAATGCTCGTGTCGAGTCCCCACTGCCACGGATCGACTTGGGGACGACGCGCATTGCCTTTTGCTCGACTGTGACCGTGCCTAACACGCGTCCCTACGGCCTCGGATCGACTGCGGCAGGCCATCCAACGCCTCCAGCTCCACTCTGACGATGCTCGTGTCAAGTCCACATTGCCTCTGATCGTTTCTGGGACGACGCGCATTGCCTTTTGGTCCACTGTGAATGTGCTTAACACTAGTTCCCACTGCCACCAATCGACTCTAGGACGACGCGCATTGCCTTTGCTCGACTGTGACCGTGCCTAACACGCGTCCCCATGGCCCTGGATCGACTGCGGGACGCCCGCCAACGCCTCCTGCTTCACTCCGACGATGCTCGGGTCAAGTCAACACCGCCGTGGATCGACGCCGGGACGGACGGTCATTGCCTTCGCTCGACTGTGACCGTGCCTTACACGCGTCCCCACGGCCTCAGACCGACCGCGGCACCCATTCCAACGCCTCCCGCTTCACACCAACCATGCTCGTGTCGATTAAACACCGCCGTGAAAAGACGCTGGGACGACGCGCAGTGCCTCGTGCTCGACTATGACCGTGTCTTACACTCGTCCCCACGGCTTCGGATCGACTGCGGGACGCCCTCTCATGCCTCCTGCTCCACTCCAGCGATGCGCGTGTCGAGTCCCAATTGCCACAGATTGACTTCGGGACGACGCGCATTGCCATCCGCTCGATTGTGAACGTGCCTCACACGCGTCCCTACGGCCTTTGATTGACTGCGGCACGCCTTCCAACGCCTCCAGCTCCACTCTAACGATGCTCGTGTCGAGTCCCCACTGCCACGGATCGACTTGGGGACGACGCGCATTGCCTCTTTTCTCGACTGTGACCGTGCCTAACACGCGTCCCCACGGCCCCAGATCGATTACGGCACGCCATCCAACGCCTCCTGCTTCACTCTAACGACGCTCGTGTCGAGTCCCCACTGCCGCTGATCGACTTGGGGACGACGCGCATTGCCTTCTGCTCGACTGTGACCGTGCATCACACGCGTCCATACGGCCTCTGATCGACTAAGGGAGGCCATCCAACGCCTCCTGCTCCACTCTGACGATGCTCGTGTCAAGTCCCCACTGCCGCCGATCGACTCTGGGACTACAAGCATTGCCTTTTGCTCCGCTGTGACCGTGCTTGACACGAGTCCACACTGCCACCGATCGACTCTGGGACATCCTCCAATGCCTCCTGCTTCACTCTGACGATGCTCGGGTCAAGTCAACACCGCCGTGGATCGACGCCGGGACGGACGGTCATTGCCTTTGCTCGACTGTGACCGTGCCTTACACGCGTCCCCACGGCCTCAGACCGACCGCGGCACCCATTCCAACGCCTCCCGCTTCACACCAACCATGCTCGTGTCGATTAAACACCGCCGTGAAAAGACGCTGGGACGACGCGCAGTGCCTCGTGCTCGACTATGACCGTGTCTTACACTCGTCCCCACGGCTTCGGATCGACTGCGGGACGCCCTCTCATGCCTCCTGCTCCACTCCAGCGATGCGCGTGTCGAGTCCCAATTGCCACAGATTGACTTCGGAACGACGCGCATTGCCTCCTGCTCGACCGTAACCGTGCCTAACACGCGTCCTCAGGGCCTCAGATCGACTACGGCGCGCCCTCCGACGCCTCTTGCTTCACTCCAACGATGCTCGTGTCGTGTCCCCACTGCCACTGATTGACTTGGGGACGACGCGCAGTGCCTTCGCTCGACTGTGACCGTGCCTGACACGCCTCCCCACGGCCTCTGATTGACTGCGGCACGCCTTCCAACGCCTCCTGCTCCACTCTAACGATGCTCGTGTCGAGTCCCCACTGCCACGGATCGACTTGGGGACGACGCGCATTGCCTCTTTTCTCGACTGTGACCGTGCCTAACACGCGTCCCCACGGCGCCAGATCGATTACGGCACGCCATCCAACGCCTCCTGCTTCACTCTAACGACGCTCGTGTCGAGTCCCCACTGCCGCTGATCGACTTGGGGACGACGCGCATTGCCTTCTGCTCGACTGTGACCGTGCATCACACGCGTCCATACGGCCTCAGACCGACTGCGTGGCGCCCTCCAGCGCCTCCTGCTCCACTCCAACGATGCGCGTGTCGAGTCCCCACTGCCGCTGATCGACTTGGGGACGACGCGCATTGCCTTCTGCCCAATTGTGACCGTGCCTTACACGCGTTTCTACGGCTTCAGACCGACTGCGGCACGCCTTCCAACGCCTGCTCCACTCGAACAATGTTTGTGTCGAGTCCCAACTGCCGCTGATGGACTCTGGGACGACGCGCATTGCCTTCCGCTTGATTGTGACCGTGCCTTACACGCGTCCCCACGGCCTCGGATCGACTGCGCGACGCACTCCAATGCCTCCTGCTCCACTCCAACAATGCTCGCGTCAAGTCAACACGGTCGTGGATCGACGCTGGGACGACGCGCATTGCCTTCGCTCGACTGTGACCGTGCCTAACACGCGTCCCTACGGCCTCTGATTGACTGCGGCTGTGACGTCCCCGGAAGAACGTCTACCATATACATATTTTTCCTATTATCATACTAAAACTGTTGCTCTCTTACCTCGAGTATACTACTATTAGCATAACACATACTTGTATTATACCTAAAATATAGGAATACATTATAATATCTCATAAGCGAAGAGCAAGGCAACATGGCGCACCCGGCAGAAAGCACCAGGCAGCAAGCCATATTCACAGTTGTGCTAAGAGGCCGCCATCTTGGCTCGCCCGCTCATCATATACTACACTATGAGAAACACACGCACATCGCGCTATTTAGGAATGTACACATATATATGCATACTCATAATTATCATGCCGTCTTATTACGAACGATAAAATAAACGATATAATAAACAATCGTATAAACTTACCCATAAATATAATATACTCATATTCATATCACATAAAAGGAGTACACGTCATCGACGCGCAAAAGGGAAACCTTATCCCTTCATCCGAAATACGCCTTCAGCAGGCCTACGTGACATTCCGCACGTCCAGCGCTCGACCACGTGCACTTCTTAGAAATAACCACATTTGTTAGAATAAATAAATAACTGTAACCAGAGCGGCCAGCGGGACTCGAAGCACTTAAACAAAGGTTCGTAGGCGAACCCTAACATAAACACCCGCTGAGCGTTCATCCTAGTAAAGATAAGATTTTGCATAGTTAAGATACGCTCTAGACTAAACAGCTCCGGACCTCGGTACACTAAACAGACGGAAGCAATAAATCGTCCAAGTACCGAGAAGCACTTAAGAGGAAACATCGACGCGGCGATCCGATACCCGAGGAGAAACTGAGCCAAACAATTCCAGCCCAGGCCGACGGACCGACGCCAACTCAGAACAAAGGCCAAGGGTCGAGCGGGAAAAACCTGTTCTACTCGACCGCCATAAACAGGGATGAAAGCCAGACCCGCACTTAGCCAGGGACCGGTTTACAACAGGGCCGTAAACCAGACAACCCTCACAGCATGACGTCAGGCCCCGAACACGTGCAAGCAGGCAGGCAGCGACAAGTCGGCGCCGGACCCCGAACACGTGCACGCAGGCAGGCAGCAACAGGTCGGACCTAACGGGACTCCGCCAACAAAGAGCCGCATTCCAAGGCTCTGACGTCACGCGCGCCTACGTGACACCGAGCGCGTCAAGGCAGGCCAGCGGCGCGCGCACCATCGCCCCGCGCATGCGCACCAGGACACTCGAGAGCTGAGACGGTCGACGCTTCGCACCCTGGACATCACTTCTCATCCGCGCTTCAAGCAGACCAGTCGAGTTCTTGTAAATCTCTACGAGTTACACAGTTAGCTTGCACGTTTAGAACTTGTACACATTCGCTAGTTCTTGTAAATCTCTACGAGTCACACAGTTGACTTGCACGTTTAGAACCAGTATACATTCGCTATAGCTTAAGCGCTCTGTTTAACGTAAACTCTTAATATACGCGACTAGAATATTGAATATTGTACCTTTTTTCGAATTATCTGTAACAATATACTAAACACAAAGATTTATTTCATCGAGTTCTCATTTCTTGAACCTAAAACTAGAGTCAGTGAATATTCCAAGGTAATTCCCTTTTACCCACATTAACATTGGTTGTTAGCGGAGACGCTGACTTAATTAAGCTTGTAAAACTAGCTTTTCCAAGTTAATTAACTCCCACCCCTTTCTATAATCGGTAGATGTCAAAGTCCAGTAAGCGTCACGGTCGTAAGAATAGACATCGCGCAGGCCGACGACTACGGGCTAAGAAGCAAGCTATATTACAAGCCAGAATCAAACGTATCAACGGTCCAGTAGAGATCCTTCCGATCTATACACAACCTAGCTCTAACGAAGAATCGGGCTCTTTCTCGTCGCACGCATCCAGCCAACCCAAGGTTGACCACCCGTTCTCAACTCACGGCGTAGAACGTGAAGTCATACAGACGGTTACTAGAGTCAGCGAGGGGCTGTTATACGAGCAAATCGACATTAGGAGGAAGCTGTTCCCTGTACCAACCGTATACGACTGGGTAGAAGAGCCGGAAGTTATCGACCTGGACTCCGAACCAGAGACCATCTACCTCGACTAAAGGTAAGACGCTCATTTACGTTACCCCATATCATCCTGAACGACGAATATAATCCATAGCGGGGGCCCGGGTCCCTCAAATAAAACAGGGCTCCGTTATTGCAGTGTCGCTCCGCGTGCGTCAACGTTAAGAATTGTTTTTTTTTTGTTGACTAGTGCGTCTGGGACGTCACACGGCACGCCTTTCAACGCCTCCAGCTCCACTCTAACGATGCTCGTGTCGAGTCCCCACTGCCACGGATCGACTTGTGGACGACGCGCATTGCCTTCTGCTCGACTGTGACCGTGCATCACACGCGTCCATACGGCTTCAGACCGACTGCGGCACGCCTTCCAACGCCTCCTGCTCGACTCGAACAATGTTTGTGTCAAGTCCCAACTGCCGCTGATGGACTCTGGGACGACGCGCATTGCCTTCCGCTTGATTGTGACCGTGCCTAACACGCGTCCCCATGGCCCCGGATCGACTGCGGGACGTCCGCCAACGCCTCCTGCTCCACTTCAACGATGCTCGTGTCGAGTCCCCACTGCCACGGATCGACTCTGGGACGGCGCGCATTGCCTTTTGCTATGCTGTGACCGTGCTTGACACGAGTCCACACTGCCACCGATCGACTCTGGGACACCCTCCAATGCCTCCTGCTTCACTCTGACGATGCTCGGGTCAAGTTAACACCGCTGTGGATCGACGCCGGGACGGACGGTCATTGCCTTCGCTCGACTGTGACCGTGCCTCACACGCGTCCCCACGGCCTCAGACCGACCGCGGCACGCATTCCAACGCCTTCCGCCTCACACTAACCATGCTCGAGTCGATTGAACGCCGCTGTGAAAAGACGCTGGGACGACGCGCAGTGCCTTGTGCTCGACTGTGACCGTGTCTAACACGCGTCCCCACGGCTTCGGATCGACTGCGGGACGCCCTCCAATGCCTCCTGCTCCACTCCAGCGATTCGCGTGTCGAGTGCCAATTGCCACAGATTGACTTCGGGACGACGCGCATTGCCATCCGCTTGATTGTGACCGTACCTCACACGCGTCCCCACGGCCTCTAATTGACTGCGGCACGCCTTCCAACGCCTCCTGCTCCACTCTAACGATGCTCGTGTCGAGTCCCTACTGCCACGGATCGACTTGGGGACGACGCGCATTGCCTCTTTTCTCGACCGTGACCGTGCCTAACACGCGTCCCCACGGCCCCAGATCGATTACGGCACGCCATCCAACGCCTCCTCCGTCACTCTAACGACGCTCGTGTCGAGTCCCCACTGCCGCTGATCGACTTGGGGACGACGCGCATTGCCTTCTGCTCGACTGCGACCGTGCATCACACGCGTCCATACGGCCTCAGACCGACTGCGGGGCGCCCTCCAGCGCCTCCTGCTCCACTCCAACGATGCGCGTGTCGAGTCCCCACTGCCGCTGGTCGTGTGACGTCCCCGGAAGAACGTCTACCATATACATATTTTTCCTATTATCATACTAAAACTGTTGCTCTCTTACCTCGAGTATACTACTATTAGCATAACACATACCTGTATCATACCTAAGGTGTAGGAATACATTATAATATCTCATAAGCGAAGAGCAAGGCAACATGGCGTACCCGGCAGAGAGCACCAGGCAGCAAGCCATATTCACAGTCGTGCTAAGAGGCCGCCATCTTGGCTCGCCCGCTCATCATATACTACACTATGAGAAATACACGCACATCGCGCTATTCAGGAATGTACACATATATATGCATACTCATAATTATCATGCCGTCTTATTACGAATGATAAAATAAACGATATAATAAACAATCGTATAAACTTACCCATAAATATAATATATTCATATTCATATTACATAAAAGGAGTACACGTCATCAACGCGCAAAAGGGAAACCTTATCCCTTCATCCGAAATACGCCTTCAGCAGGCCTACGTGACATTCCGCACGTCCAGCGCTCGACCACGTGCACTTCTTAGAAATAACCACATTTGTTAGAATAAATAAATAACTGTAACCAGAGCGGCCAGCGGGACCCGAAGCACTTAAACAAAGGTTCGTAGGCGAACCCTAACATAAACACCCGCTGAGCGTTCATCCTAGTAAAGATAAGATTTTGCATAGTTAAGATACGCTCTAGACTAAACAGCCCCGAACCTCGGTACGCTAAACAGACGGAAGCAATAAATCGTCCAAGTACCGAGAAGCACTTAAGAAGAAACATCGACACGGCGATCCGATACCCGAGGAGAAACTGAGCCAAACAATTCCAGCCCAGGCCGACGGACCGACGCCAACTCAGAACAAAGGCCAAGGGTCGAGCGGGAAAAACCTGTTCTACTCGACCGCCATAAACAGGGATGAAAGCCAGACCCGCACTTAGCCAGGGACCGGTTTACAACAGGGCCATAAACCAGACAACCCTCACAGCATGACGTCAGGCCCCGAACACGTGCAAGCAGGCAGGCAGCGACAAGTCGGCCCCGGACCCCGAACACGTGCACGCAGGCAGGCAGCAACAGGTCGGACCTAACGGGACTCCGCCAACAAAGAGCCGCATTCCAAGGCTCTGACGTCACGCGCGCCTACGTGACACCGAGCGCGTCAAGGCAGGCCAGCGGCGCGCGCACCATCGCCCTGCGCATGCGCACCAGGACACTCGAGAGCTGAGACGGTCGACGCTTCGCACCCTGGACTTCACTTCTCATCCGCGCTTCAAGCAGACCAGTCGAGTTCTTGTAAATCTCTACGAGTTACACAGTTAGCTTGCACGTTTAGAACTTGTACACATTCGCTAGTTCTTGTAAATCTCTACGAGTCACACAGTTGACTTGCACGTTTAGAACTAGTATACATTCGCTATAGCTTAAGCGCTCTGTTTAACGTAAACTCTTAATATACGCGACTAGAATATTAAATATTGTACCTTTTTTCGAATTATCTGTAACAATATACTAAACACAAAGATTTATTTCATCGAGTTCTCATTTCTTGAACCTAAAACTAGAGTCAGTGAATATTCCAAGGTAATTCCCTTTTACCCACATTAACATTGGTTGTTAGCGGAGACGCTGACTTAATTAAGCTTGTAAAACTAGCTTTTCCAAGTTAATTAACTCCTACCCCTTTCTATAATCGGTAGATGTCAAAGTCCAGTAAGCGTCACGGTCGTAAGAATAGACATCGCGCAGGCCGACGA
Source organism: Neodiprion lecontei (assembly GCF_021901455.1). NCBI lineage: Eukaryota > Metazoa > Arthropoda > Insecta > Hymenoptera > Diprionidae > Neodiprion > Neodiprion lecontei. The sequence goes on from NW_025791834.1 coordinate 25,098, forward strand.
CTACGGGCTAAGAAGCAAGCTATATTACAAGCCAGAATCAAACGTATCAACGGTCCAGTAGAGATCCTTCCGATCTATACACAACCTAGCTCTAACGAAGAATCGGGCTCTTTCTCGTCGCACGCATCCAGCCAACCCAAGGTTGACCACCCGTTCTCAACTCACGGCGTAGAACGTGAAGTCATACAGACGGTTACTAGAGTCAGCGAGGGGCTGTTATACGAGCAAATCGACATTAGAAGGAAGCTGTTCCCGGTACCAACCGTATACGACTGGGTAGAAGAGCCGGAAGTTATCGACCTGGACTCCGAACCAGAGACCATCTACCTCGACTAAAGGTAAGACGCTCATTTACGTTACCCCATATCATCCTATACGACGAATATAATCCATAGCGGGGGCCCGGGTCCCTCAAATAAAACAGGGCTCCGTTATTGCAGTGTCGCTCCGCGTGCGTCAACGTTAAGAATTGTTTTTTTTTGTTGACTCGTGCGTCTGGGACGTCACAGTCGACTTGGAAACGACGCGCATTGCCTTCTGCTCAATTGTGACCGTGCCTTACACGCGTTTTTACGGCTTTAGACCGACTGCGGCACGCCTTCCAACGCCTGCTCCACTCGAACAATGTTTGTGTCGTGTCCCAACTGCCGCTGATGGACTCTGGGACGACGCGCATTGCCTTCCGCTTGATTGTGACCGTGCCTTACACGCGTCCTCACGGCCTCGGATCGACTGCGCGACGCACTTCAATGCCGCCTGCTCCACTCTGACGATGCTCGTGTCGAGTCCACATTGCCACCGATCGGATCTGCGACGACGCGCATTGCCTTTTGCTCGACTGAGACCGTGCCTAACACGTGTCCCCGCGGCCTCTGATCGACCGCGGGAGGCCATCCAACGCCACCAGCTCCACTCTGACGATGCTCGTGTCAAGTCAACACCGCCGTGGATCGAAGCTAGGACGACGCGCATTGCCTTTTGCTCGACTGTGACTGTGCGTAACACGTGTCCCCACGGCCTCAGATCGACTGCGGGATGCCCTCCAACACCTCTTTCCCCACTACAACCAAGCTCGTGTCAAGTGCACATCGCCACCGATCGACTCTGGGACGGCGCGCATTGCCTTTTGCTCCGCTGTGAATGTGCTTAACACTAGTTCCCACTGCCACCAATCGACTCCAGGACGACGCGCATTGCCTTTTGCTCGACTGTGACCGTGCCTAACACGTGTCCCCACGGCCTCTGATCGACTAAGGGAGGCCATCCAACGCCTCCTGCTCCACTCTGACGATGCTCGTGTCAAGTCCCCACTGCCGCCGATCGACTCTGGGACTACAAGCATTGCCTTTTGCTCCGCTGTGACCGTGCTTGACACGAGTCCACACTGCCACCGATCGACTCTGGGACATCCTCCAATGCCTCCTGCTTTACTCCGACGATGCTCGGGTCAAGTCAACACCGCCGTGGATCGACGCCGGGACGGACGGTCATTGCCTTCGCTCGACTGTGACCGTGTCTAACACGCGTCCCCACGGCTTCGGATCGACTGCGGGACGCCCTCTCATGCCTCCTGCTCGGCTCCAGCGATGCGCGTGTCGAGCCCCAATTGCCACAGATTGACTTCGGCACGACGCGCATTGCCATCCGCTCGATTGTGACCGTGCCTCACACTCGTCCCTACGGCCTCTGATTGACTGCGGCACGCCTTCCAACGCCTCTTGCTCCACTCTAACGATGTTTGTGTCGGGTCCCAACTGCCGCTAATGAACTCTGGGACGGACGCGCATTGCCTTCGCTCGACTGTAAGCGTGCCTAACACGCGTCCCTACGGCCTCTGATTGACTGCGGCACGCCTTCCAACGCCTCCTGCTCCACTCTAACGATGCTCGTGTCGAGTCCCCACTGCCACGGATCGACTTGGGGACGACACGCATTGCCTTCTGCTCGACTGTGACCGTGCATCACACGCGTCCATACGGCTTCAGACCGACTGCCGCACGACTTCCAACGCCTCCTGCTCCACTCGAACAATGTTTGTGTCAAGTCCCAACTGCCGCTGATGGACTCTGGGACGACGCGCATTGCCTTTCGCTTGATTGTGACCGTGCCTTACACGCGTCCCCACGGCCTCGGATCGACTGCGGCACGCCTTACAACGCCTCCAGCTCCACTCTGACGATGCTCGTGTCAAGTCCACATTGCCTCTGATCGTTTCTGGGGCGACGTGCATTGCCTTTTAGTCCACGGTGAATGTGCTTAACACCAGTTCCCACTGCCACCAATCGACTCTAGAACGACGCGCATTGCCTTTTGCTCGACTGTGACCGTGCCTAACACGTGTCCCCACGGCCTCTGATCGACTAAGGGAGGCCATCCAACGCCTCCTGCTCCACTCTGACGATGCTCGTGTCAAGTCCCCACTGCCGCCGATCGACTCTGGGACTACAAGCATTGCCTCTGGCTTCGCTGTGACCGTGCTTGACACGAGTCCACACTGCCACCGATCGACTCTGGGACACCCTCCAATGCCTCCTGCTTTACTCCGACGATGCTCGGATCAAGTCAACACCGCCGTGGATCGACGCCGGGACGGACGGTCATTGCCTACGCTCGACTGCGACCGTGTCTAACACGTGTCCCCACGGCCTCTGATCGACTAAGGGAGGCCATCCAACGCCTCCTGCTCCACTCTGACGATGCTCGTGTCAAGTCCCCACTGCCGCCGATCGACTCCAGGACTACAAGCATTGCCTTTTGCTATGCTGTGACCGTGCATGACACGAGTCCACACTGCCACCGATCGACTCTGGGACACCCTCCAATGCCTCCTGCTTTACTCCGACGATGCTCGGGTCAAGTCAACACCGCCGTGGATCGACGCCGGGACGGACGGTCATTGCCTTCGCTCGACTGTGACCGTGCCTTACACGCGTCCCCACGGCATCAGACCGACCGCGGCACGCATTCCAACGCCTCCCGCTTCACACCAACCATGCTCGTGTCGATTAAACACCGCCGTGAAAAGACGCTGGGACGACGCGCAGTGCCTTGTGCTCGACTGTGACCGTGTCTAACACGCGTCCCCACGGCTTCGGATCGACTGCGGGACGCCCTCTCATGCCTCGTGCTCCACTCCAGCGATGCGCGTGTCGAGTCCCAATTGCCACAGATTGAATTCGGGACGACGCGCATTGCCATCCGCTCGATTGTGTACGTGCCTCACACGCGTCCCTACGGCCTCTGATTGACTGAGGCACGCCTTCCAACGCCTCCTGCTCCACTTTGACGATGCTCGTGTCAAGTCCCCACTGCCGCTGATCGACTCTGGGACTACAAGCATTGCCTTTTGCTTCGCTGTGACCGTGCTTGTCACGAGTCCACACTGCCACCGATCGACTCTGGGACACCCTCCAATACCTCCTGCTTTACTCCGACGATGCTCGGGTCGAGTCAACACCGCCGTGGATCGACCCCGGGACGGACGGTCATTGCCTTCGCTCGACTGTGACCGTGCCTTACACGCGTCCCCACGGCCTCAGACCGACCGCGGCACGCATTTCAACGCCTCCCGCCTCACACTAGCTATGCTTGTGTCGAGTAAACACTGCGGTGAATCGACGCTGAGACGACGCACATCGCCTTTAGCTCGACTGTGGCCGTGCCTAACACGCGTCCCCACGGCTTCGGATCGACTGCGGGACGCCCCCCAATGCCTCCTGCTCCACTCCAGCGATTCGCGTGTCGAGTGCCAATTGCCACAGATTGACTTCGGGACGACGCGCATAGCCATCCGCTCGATTGTGACCGTGCCTAACACGCGTCCCTACGGCCTCTGATTGACTGCGGCACGCCTTCCAACGCCTCCTGCTCCACTCTAACGATGTTTGTGTCGGGTCCCAACTGCCGCTAATGAACTCTGGGACGGACGCGCATTGCCTTCGCTTGACTGTGACCGTGCCTAACACGCGTCCCCACGGCTTCGGATCGACTGCGGGACGCCCTCTCATGCCTCCTGCTCGGCTCCAGCGATGCGCGTGTCGAGTCCCAATTGCCACAGATTGACTTCGGGACGACGCGCATTGCCATCCGCTCGATTGTGACCGTGCCTCACACGCGTCCCTACGGCCTCTGATTGACTGCGGCACGCCTTCCAACGCCTTCTGCTCCACTCTAACGATGTTTGTGTCAGGTCCCAACTGCCGCTAAAGAACTCTGGGACGGACGCGCATTGCCTTTGCTCGACTGTGACCGTGCCTAACACGCGTCCCCATGGCCCTGGATCGACTGCGGGACGCCCGCCAACGCCTCCTGCTTCACTCCGACGATGCTCGGGTTAAGTCAACACCGCCGTGGATCGACGCCGGGACGGACGGTCATTGCCTTCGCTCGACTGTGACCGTGCCTTACACGCGTCCCCACGGCCTCAGACCGACCGCGGCACCCATTCCAACGCCTCCCGCTTCACACCAACCATGCTCGTGTCGATTAAACACCGCCGTGAAAAGACGCTGGGACGACGCGCAGTGCCTTGTGCTCGACTGTGACCGTGTCTTACACTCGTCCCCACGGCTTCGTATCGACTGCGGGACGCCCTCTCATGCCTCCTGCTCCACTCCAGCGATGCGCGTGTCGAGTCCCAATTGCCACAGATTGACTTCGGAACGACGCGCATTGCCTCCTGCTCGACCGTAACCGTGCCTAACACGCGTCCTCAGGGCCTCAGATCGACTACGGCGCGCCCTCCGACGCCTCTTGCTTCACTCCAACGATGCTCGTGTCGTGTCCCCACTGCCACTGATTGACTTGGGGACGACGCGCAGTGCCTTCGCTCGACTGTGACCGTGCCTGACACGCCTCCCCACGGCCTCTGATTGACTGCGGCACGCCTTCCAACGCCTTCTGCTCCACTCTAACGATGCTCGTGTCGAGTCCCTACTGCCGCTGATCGACTTGGGGACGACGCGCATTGCCTTCTGCCCAATTGTGACCGTGCCTTACACGCGTTTCTACGGCTTCAGACCGACTGCGGCACGCCTTCCAACGCCTGCTCCACTCGAACAATGTTTGTGTCGAGTCCCAACTGCCGCTGATGGACTCTGGGACGACGCGCATTGCCTTCCGCTTGATTGTGACCGTGCCTTACACGCGTCCCCACGGCCTCGGATCGACTGCGCGACGCACTCCAATGCCTCCTGCTCCACTCCAACAATGCTCGCGTCAAGTCAACACGGTCGTGGATCGACGCTGGGACGACGCGCATTGCCGTTTGCTCGACTGTGACCGTGCACAACACGTGTCCCCACACCCTCTGATCGACTGCGGGAGGCCATCCAACGCCGCCTGCTCCACTCTAACGATGTTTGTGTCGGGTCCCAACTGCCGCTAATGAACTCTGGGACGGACGCGCATTGCCTTCGCTCGACTGTGACCGTGCCTAACACGCGTCCCTACGGCCTCTGATTGACTGCGGCACGCCTTTCAACGCCTCCTGCTCCACTCTAACGATGCTCGTGTCGAGTCCCCACTGCCACGGATCGACTTGTGGACGACGCGCATTGCCTTCTGCTCGACTGTGACCGTGCATCACACGCGTCCATACGGCTTCAGACCGACTGCGGCACGCCTTCCAACGCCTCCTGCTCGACTCGAACAATGTTTGTGTCAAGTCCCAACTGCCGCTGATGGACTCTGGGACGACGCGCATTGCCTTTCGCTTGATTGTGACCGTGCCTAACACGCGTCCCCATGGCCCCGGATCGACTGCGGGACGTCCGCCAACGCCTCCTGCTCCACTTCAACGATGCTCGTGTCGAGTCCCCACTGCCGCGGATCGACTTGGGGACGACGCGCATTGCATTTTGCTTGACTGTGCTGTGCCTAACACGTGTCCCCACGGCCTCAGATCGACTGCGGGATGCCCTCCAACACCTCTTTTACCACTACAACCAAGCTCGTGTCAAGTCCACATTGCCACCGATCGACTCTGGGACGGCGCGCATTGCCTTTTGCTATGCTGTGACCGTGCTTGACACGAGTTCACACTGCCACCGATCGACTCTCGGACACCCTCCAATGCCTCCTGCTTCACTCTGACGATGCTCGGGTCAAGTTAACACCGCCGTGGATCGACGCCGGGACGGCCGGTCATTGCCTTCGCTCGACTGTGACCGTGCCTCACACGCGTCCCCACGGCCTCAGACCGACCGCGGCACGCATTCCAACGCCTCCCGCCTCACACTAACCATGCTCGAGTCGATTGAACGCCGCTGTGAAAAGACGCTGGGACGACGCGCAGTGCCTTGTGCTCGACTGTGACCGTGTCTAACACGCGTCCCCACGGCTTCGGATCGACTGCGGGACGCCCTCCAATGCCTCCTGCTCCACTCCAGCGATTCGCGTGTCGAGTGCCAATTGCCACAGATTGACTTCGGGACGACGCGCATTGCCATCCGCTTGATTGTGACCGTACCTCACACGCGTCCCCACGGCCTCTAATTGACTGCGGCACGCCTTCCAACGCCTCCTGCTCCACTCTAACGATGCTCGTGTCGAGTCCCCACTGCCACGGATCGACTTGGGGACGACGCGCATTGCCTCTTTTCTCGACCGTGACCGTGCCTAACACGCGTCCCCACGGCCCCAGATCGATTACGGCACGCCATCCGACGCCTCCTCCGTCACTCTAACGACGCTCGTGTCGAGTCCCCACTGCCGCTGATCGACTTGGGGACGACGCGCATTGCCTTCTGCTCGACTGCGACCGTGCATCACACGCGTCCATACGGCCTCAGACCGACTGCGGGGCGCCCTCCAGCGCCTCCTGCTCCACTCCAACGATGCGCGTGTCGAGTCCCCACTGCCGCTGGTCGACTTGGAAACGACGCGCATTGCCTTCTGCTCAATTGTGACCGTGCCTCACACGCGTTTCTACGGCTTTAGACCGACTGCGGCACGCCTTCCAACGCCTGCTTCACTCGAACAATGTTTGTGTCGTGTCCCAACTGCCGCTGATGGACTCTGGGACGACGCGCATTGCCTTCCGCTTGATTGTGACCGTGCCTTACACGCGTCCTCACGGCCTCGGATCGACTGCGCGACGCACTTCAATGCCGCCTGCTCCACTCTGACGATGCTCGTGTCGAGTCCACATTGCCACCGATCGGATCTGCGACGACGCGCATTGCCTTTTGCTCGACTGAGACCGTGCCTAACACGTGTCCCCGCGGCCTCTGATCGACCGCGGGAGGCCATCCAACGCCACCAGCTCCACTCTGACGATGCTCGTGTCGAGTCAACACCGCCGTGGATCGAAGCTAGGACGACGCGCATTGCCTTTTGCTCGACTGTGACTGTGCCTAACACGTGTCCCCACGGCCTCAGATCGACTGCGGGATGCCCTCCAACACCTCTTTCCCCACTACAACCAAGCTCGTGTCAAGTGCACATCGCCACCGATCGACTCTGGGACGGCGCGCATTGCCTTTTGCTCCGCTGTGACCGTGCTTGACACGAGTCCACACTGCCACCGATCGACTCTGGGACACCCTCCAATGCCTCCTGCTTCACTCTGACGATGCTCGGGTCAAGTCAACACCGCCGTGGATCGACGCCGGGACGGACGGTCATTGCCTTCGCTCGACTGTGACCGTGCCTTACACGCGTCCCCACGGCCTCAGACCGACCGCGGCACGCATTCCAACGCCTCCCGCTTCACACAAGCTATGCTTGTGTCGAGTAAAAACTGCGGTGAATCGACGCTGAGACGACGCACATCGCCTTTAGCTCGACTGTGACCGTGCCTAACACGCGTCCCCACGGCCTCGGATCGACTGCGGGAGGCTATCCAACGCCTCCAGCTCCACTCTGACGATGCTCGTGTCAAGTCCACATTGCCTCTGATCGTTTCTGGGACGACGCGCATTGCCTTTTGGTCCACTGTGAATGTGCTTAACACTAGTTTCCACTGCCACCAATCGACTCCAGGACGACGCGCATTGCCTTTTGCTCGACTGTGACCGTGCCTAACACGTGTCCCCACGGCCTCTGATCGACTAAGGGAGGCCATCCAACGCCTCCTGCTCCACTCTGACGATGCTCGTGTCAAGTCCCCACTGCCGCCGATCGACTCTGGGACTACAAGCATTGCCTTTTGCTCCGCTGTGACCGTGCCTAACACGCCTCCCCACGGCCTTGGATCGACTGCGGGACGCCCTACAATGCCTCCTGCTCCTCTCCAACGATGCTCGTGACAAGTCAACACCGCCGTGGATCGACGCTGGGACGACGCGCATCGCCTTTTGCTCGACTGTGACCGTGCCTAACACGAGTCCCCACGGCCGCGGATAGACTGCGGTACGCTCTCCAATGCCTCCTGCTCCACTCTAACAATGCTCGCGTCAAGTCAACATCGCCGTGGATCGACGCTGCGACGGACGCGCATTGCCTTCGCTCGACTGTGACCGTGCCTAATCCGCGTCCCCATGGCTTCAGATCGACTACGGCACGCCCTCCAACGCCTTCTGCACCACTCTAACGATGTTTGTGTCGGGTCCCAACTGCCGCTATTGAACTCTGGGACGGACGCGCATTGCCTTCGCTTGACTGTGACCGTGCCTAACACGCGTCCCCACGGCCCCGGATCGACTGCGGGACGCCCGCCAATGCCTCCTGCCCCACTCCAACGATGCTCTTGACAAGTCAACACTGCCGTGGATCGACGCAGGGACGACGCGCATTGTCTTCTGCTTGATTGTCACCGTGCCTCACACGCGTCCACACGGCCCCGGATCGGCTGCGGCACGCCTTACAACGCCTCCTGCTCCACTCTAACGATGTTTGCGTCGGGTCCACAACTGCCGCTAATGAACGCTGGGACCCGAGCATCGTAAGAGTGAGGCAGGAGTCGTTCGAGGGCGTGCCGTAGTCGATCTGGGGCCTTGGGGACGCCTGTGGAGCACGGAGACAGTCGAGCAAAAGGCGATGCGCGTCGTCCCAGCATCGATCCACGGCAGTGTTGACTTGTCACGAGCATCGTTGGAGAGGAGCGGAAGGCATTGTAGGGCGCCCCGCAGTCGATCCAAGGCCGTGGAGAGGCGTGTTAGGCACGGTCACAGTCGAGCGAAGGCACTGCGCGTCGTCCCAGCGTCGATCCACGGCAGAGTTGACTTGTCACGAGCATCGTTGGAGTGGAGCAGGAGGCATTGGCGAGAGTCCCGCAGTCGATCCGAGGCCGTGGGGACGCGTGTTGGGCACGGTCGCGGTCGAGCAAAAGGCAATGCGCGTCGTCCTCAAGTCGATCGGCGGCAGTGGGGACTCGATACGAGCATTGTGGAGTGGAGCAGAAGGCGTTTGCATGCGTCCCGCAGTCGATCCGAGGCCGTGGGGACGCGTGTTAGGCACGGTCGTAGTCGAGCAAGAGGCGATTCGAGTCCGTCCCAGCGTCCATCAGCGGCAGTTGGGACCCGACACAAACATCGTTAGAGTGGAGCAGGAGGCATTGGAGGGCGTCCCGCAGTCGATCCGAGGCCGTGGGGACGCGTGTTAGGCACGGTCACAGTAGAGCAGGAGGCAATGCGCGTCGTCCCCAAGTCGATCAGTGGCAGTGGGGACTCGACACGAGCATCGTTAGAGTGGAGCTAGAGGCGTCGGAGGGCGTGCCGTAGTCGATCTGAGGCCCTGAGGACGCGTGTGAGGCACGGTGACAGTCTAGCAGAAGGCAATGCGCGTCGTCCCCAAGTCGATCAGTGGCAGTGGGGACTCAACACGAGCGACGTTGGAGTGGAGCAGGAGGCGTTGGAGGGCGTGCCGTAGTCGATCTGAGGCCGTGGGGACGCGGATTAGACACGGTCACAGTCGTGTGACGTCCCCGGAAGAACGTCTACCATATACATATTTTTCCTATTATCATACTAAAACTGTTGCTCTCTTACCTCGAGTATACTACTATTAGCATAACACATACCTGTATCATACCTAAGGTGTAGGAATACATTATAATATCTCATAAGCGAAGAGCAAGGCAACATGGCGTACCCGGCAGAGAGCACCAGGCAGCAAGCCATATTCACAGTCGTGCTAAGAGGCCGCCATCTTGGCTCGCCCGCTCATCATATACTACACTATGAGAAATACACGCACATCGCGCTATTCAGGAATGTACACATATATATGCATACTCATAATTATCATGCCGTCTTATTACGAATGATAAAATAAACGATATAATAAACAATCGTATAAACTTACCCATAAATATAATATACTCATATTCATATCACATAAAAGGAGTACACGTCATCGACGCGCAAAAGGGAAACCTTATCCCTTCATCCGAAATACGCCTTCAGCAGGCCTACGTGACATTCCGCACGTCCAGCGCTCGACCACGTGCACTTCTTAGAAATAACCACATTTGTTAGAATAAATAAATAACTGTAACCAGAGCGGCCAGCGGGACTCGAAGCACTTAAACAAAGGTTCGTAGGCGAACCCTAACATAAACACCCGCTGAGCGTTCATCCTAGTAAAGATAAGATTTTGCATAGTTAAGATACGCTCTAGACTAAACAGCCCCGAACCTCGGTACGCTAAACAGACGGAAGCAATAAATCGTCCAAGTACCGAGAAGCACTTAAGAAGAAACATCGACACGGCGATCCGATACCCGAGGAGAAACTGAGCCAAACAATTCCAGCCCAGGCCGACGGACCGACGCCAACTCAGAACAAAGGCCAAGGGTCGAGCGGGAAAAACCTGTTCTACTCGACCGCCATAAACAGGGATGAAAGCCAGACCCGCACTTAGCCAGGGACCGGTTTACAACAGGGCCATAAACCAGACAACCCTCACAGCATGACGTCAGGCCCCGAACACGTGCAAGCAGGCAGGCAGCGACAAGTCGGCGCCGGACCCCGAACACGTGCACGCAGGCAGGCAGCAACAGGTCGGACCTAACGGGACTCCGCCAACAAAGAGCCGCATTCCAAGGCTCTGACGTCACGCGCGCCTACGTGACACCGAGCGCGTCAAGGCAGGCCAGCGGCGCGCGCACCATCGCCCCGCGCATGCGCACCAGGACACTCGAGAGCGGAGACGGTCGACGCTTCGCACCCTGGACTTCACTTCTCATCCGCGCTTCAAGCAGACCAGTCGAGTTCTTGTAAATCTCTACGAGTTACACAGTTAGCTTGCACGTTTAGAACTTGTACACATTCGCTAGTTCTTGTAAATCTCTACGAGTCACACAGTTGACTTGCACGTTTAGAACTAGTATACATTCGCTATAGCTTAAGCGCTCTGTGTGACGTCCCAGACGCACTAGTCAACAAAAAAAACAATTCTTAACGTTGACGCACGCGGAGCGACACTGCAATAACGGAGCCCTGTTTTATTTGAGGGACCCGGGCCCCCGCTATGGATTATATTCGTCGTATAGGATGATATGGGGTAACGTAAATGAGCGTCTTACCTTTAGTCGAGGTAGATGGTCTCTGGTTCGGAGTCCAGGTCGATAACTTCCGGCTCTTCTACCCAGTCGTATACGGTTGGTACAGGGAACAGCTTCCTCCTAATGTCGATTTGCTCGTATAACAGCCCCTCGCTGACTCTAGTAACCGTCTGTATGACTTCACGTTCTACGCCGTGAGTTGAGAACGGGTGGTCAACCTTGGGTTGGCTGGATGCGTGCGACGAGAAAGAGCCCGATTCTTCGTTAGAGCTAGGTTGTGTATAGATCGGAAGGATCTCTACTGGACCGTTGATACGTTTGATTCTGGCTTGTAATATAGCTTGCTTCTTAGCCCGTAGTCGTCGGCCTGCGCGATGTCTATTCTTACGACCGTGAGGTTTACTGGACTTTGACATCTACCGATTATAGAAAGGGGTAGGAGTTAATTAACTTGGAAAAGCTAGTTTTACAAGCTTAATTAAGTCAGCGTCTCCGCTAACAACCAATGTTAATGTGGGTAAAAGGGAATTACCTTGGAATATTCACTGACTCTAGTTTTAGGTTCAAGAAATGAGAACTCGATGAAATAAATCTTTGTGTTTAGTATATTGTTACAGATAATTCGAAAAAGGTACAATATTTAATATTCTAGTCGCGTATATTAAGAGTTTACGTTAAACAGAGCGCTTAAGCTATAGCGAATGTATACTAGTTCTAAACGTGCAAGTCAACTGTGCGACTCGTAGAGATTTACAAGAACTAGCGAATGTGTACAAGTTCTAAACGTGCAAGCTAACTGTGTAACTCGTAGAGATTTACAAGAACTCGACTGGTCTGCTTGAAGCGCGGATGAGAAGTGATGTCCAGGGTGCGAAGCGTCGACCGTCTCAGCTCTCGAGTGTCCTGGTGCGCATGCGCGGGGCGATGGTGCGCGCGCCGCTGGCCTGCCTTGACGCGCTCGGTGTCACGTAGGCGCGCGTGACGTCAGAGCCTTGGAATGCGGCTCTTTGTTGGCGGAGTCCCGTTAGGTCCGACCTGTTGCTGCCTGCCTGCGTGCACGTGTTCGGGGTCCGGCGCCGACTTGTCGCTGCCTGCCTGCTTGCACGTGTTCGGGGCCTGACGTCATGCTGTGAGGGTTGTCTGGTTTATGGCCCTGTTGTAAACCGGTCCCTGGCTAAGTGCGGGTCTGGCTTTCATCCCTGTTTATGGCGGTCGAGTAGAACAGGTTTTTCCCGCTCGACCCTTGGCCTTTGTTCTGAGTTGGCGTCGGTCCGTCGGCCTGGGCTGGAATTGTTTGGCTCAGTTTCTCCTCGGGTATCGGATCGCCGTGTCGATGTTTCTTCTTAAGTGCTTCTCGGTACTTGGACGAATTATTGCTTCCGTCTGTTTAGCGTACCGAGGTTCGGGGCTGTTTAGTCTAGAGCGTATCTTAACTATGCAAAATCTTATCTTTACTAGGATGAACGCTCAGCGGGTGTTTATGTTAGGGTTCGCCTACGAACCTTTGTTTAAGTGCTTCGAGTCCCGCTGGCCGCTCTGGTTACAGTTATTTATTTATTCTAACAAATGTGGTTATTTCTAAGAAGTGCACGTGGTCGAGCGCTGGTCGTGCGGAATGTCACGTAGGCCTGCTGAAGGCGTATTTCGGATGAAGGGATAAGGTTTCCCTTTTGCGCGTCGATGACGTGTACTCCTTTTATGTAATATGAATATGAGTATATTATATTTATGGGTAAGTTTATACGATTGTTTATTATATCGTTTATTTTATCATTCGTAATAAGACGGCATGATAATCATGAGTATGCATATATATGTGTGCATTCCTGAATAGCGCGATGTGCGTGTATTTCTCATAGTGTAGTATATGATGAGCGGGCGAGCCAAGATGGCGGCCTCTTAGCACGACTGTAAATATGGCTTGCTGCCTGGTGCTTTCTGCCGGGTACGCCATGTTGCCTTGCTCTTCGCTTATGAGATATTATAATGTATTCCTATATTTTAGGTATAATACAAGTATGTGTTATGCTAATAGTAGTATACTCGAGGTAAGAGAGCAACAGTTTTAGTATGATAATAGGAAAAATATGTATATGGTAGACGTTCTTCCGGGGACGTCACACCCCCCTCCTTATTTGAAGGAAATAAGTTTTTATTTCCGTAAAAGATCTTAGCGGCGTTCGCTAAACCAAGTTAAGATCTTTTGCTCTCTGTTGTGCTCTTTCCTCGAGCTTCTTCAACTCTATGTCAGAATTCAAGTCTAGATTTTCTGGAAAGTGAATTGACTGTGACGGAACGTGGTAAATTATTTTATTCAGTGGTTCCGTCTGCTCCTGGGCGTCAGTCGTCATTGGTTGATCGGTCTTTTGTCCTCGTAGGTGCATTAACAGATGCGTCACCGAGTCCCACAGGGAGGCTATCAAGTGGTAACTGCATCCATATGCTGTGTGGAGCGTGTAACCATGTATGCATGTGTCGATTAAGAATTTCAGCAGTGCCCATACGGCCCAGATCCCCCATATTCCTCCGACAACACTCCCGAAGGTGGTGAATCCAGTAAATAATCTTTTTGCCGTTGATTCTGCTATTCGCGTTAGAGTCTTTTCGTCTAACAGGTTATACATATTGATTGTTCCCGTCCCGATGGTCTCGCCTCGGGCGCCTCTGGATATGGTGTCGAGTAGTGCAGGTTTTTCTGCCGGAAACATGATGTGTTCCCGTAATTCTTGCAATTCCTCCTCAGTGTAAATTCCGCTTGATCCCAAGGGTCCAGGATTACTATATTTCCAATTCATGTTTGTCAAGGGCTTGAGTTTCTGCGGTACCTTGGCTTCGGATGCCCTGGGTGTGAACTTGTACCACGTCTCTTCTACCTTAAACATTGGCGGCACGACCTCGTTGCAGCTCCTCCTGGTTCCGGTCTTCACGAGAATCCTCGACTTGGGTCGCAGGAACATGCTCTCATTTTGGTGATTCACAGGAAGATCATTGTAACATTCTGCCGTCTTGCGGAATTCCACTTCTACTGGGATGCATTTCATGATATAGATTACTTCGCCGGCTATTGTTGCAAAATAGCCGGGGCCCTTCATTAGGTTAAAGGCAAAACTGTCAGGTGATAATTCAGCGAGATTTAATGCATTTTTCAGCACCTGTTGTTCTAATTTACATTTCTGCTCGATCACGTCCCTGTATAGGTTGGTGGTCTGCGTCCTGATGTGTTTTTCTACATAAATGAATTTTGAGTTGATGTACGAAAAGATGTCGATGTTTGATACTGCTAATCTTGATCGTTGTTTGAAGACTTCCGTTGGATTGGTCTCAAAGATAAATAGACGGGGGTGCTCTGTGTTTATGATCTTATAGCCGCAAATGGTGGCTCTGGACCTTTCCATTAGCGCAAAGGTTGTGTCACCCGTCTGTAGCTAGTAAACGGTTGGAGAGTCCGTCGCGTTCGTTCGGTCTGCGTATCCCGTGTATAGTACGTCGTATTTGTCAAATTTACATTCGTCGAGGGGCGTTGTTGTCCAGTAGGTATGGCCACCCTCATCGTCGATGCACTGCCCGTCTCCAAAAGGGCAGGTTGTTCCACTCTTCAGCAGAATTTGGTTGTTGGAGATCTTGACGTTCGCCGTGTACGAGTAGACCGAAATCTTGATTACTGCCTGCACGACAGCGCTTTCCCACTGTCCATAACCGTCATTGTAATATTGCCCTTGGCAGGTTCCGTCAGAGGTAAGGCTGCCGGCCAAGGTGGCGTCGCGTAGCGTCGTTACGTTTGTTGGGATCTCGACCAAATGCGTCTGTGACCCGAGGGTCAGCGTACCTGTGCGATGTAGCGTCTCACATGCTTCCCTTGAGATTCTTGGAAGGTAAGCCTTTCTTCCTCCGTCGGTCACCGAGTTGTGTGAAAATTGTCCGCATCGGTAAACTGTTCTGTCGATCTCCACTTTGCATTGTAAGACTTGCGCCTGTTTGTATTCCGTGAGTTGGAGCAATTGTATAAACGTTCGTTCGTTTTGTGTCTTGTCGTGTTCCAAATCACATTGGTCGATGTCTAGTAGATTTATAGTTGTTACGTTAAGGGCGGCTCCGCCACAGTCATACCCGATTAATGCATGGGCCCCCTTCAACCAATAAATGGTAGTGAGGAGTACGAGGACGGACCTCATGGCTGGGGTTTGCATTGACCCTGTAACGTATGTCATAATACCTATAAATTCTGACGTCTACCCTTAAACCTGCTTAGTGTACAAAATTATACGGCGTCTTTGAACATCTGACTGCCTACATAGTTAACAATTGGGCCGGAGACGGTGTACTTGGACACTTCGCCGTCCATGCCTTTACCTACGTATGTGTACGCTTCGTTCAGGTCTGGGTGAAATAGCACTGATATGTGGGTTTCGTCCGGGCGGGCGAAAAACACATCTAATACTTGATCTACTATGCCTCTTTGGCTGCGAATTCTTTTATAATACGTTCTGTAGTCGCCTTCACCCAAATCTGTTATTTTTATCATTTCCCTAAGTAATGACTTGAAAGCTTCATTGGCCTTAAAATATAGTGTTATTGTAACTTTGTACATTATGATTTTAATGTTTGTGACTGGGTATGGTAGTGTCTGCGGCTTTTCAATGAAAACTACTTCGAGATGATCGTCTTCCTCATTAGCCGGGAGATTCATTATATTATTGTGTTCTTACTTTCTAGTGATTCCTGTGGACAGAATAATAAAGGATAGGTGCGATTATGCCTTTGCCTTTTTCAGTTTGTCCAGGTGGACCACCCTAGTTCTATTTTCAACAAGAATTTTTACATTATTATTGGGAAGAACTTCTATTACTTCGTGCGGACCAGTATAATGGTCAGCGAATTTGTTCTTTCTGGGCTCCTTTAGGAGGAACACCAGATCTCCTGGTTTTAATTGTAGCAATTTGATTTTATTATCATAGTAACGTTTATACTTGTGTTTTGCTTGAGTTAAATTCTCTGCTGCGAGAGTCTGTATTTCATGGAGATTTTTACATAAATCTAACAAGTAGCCTTCGTACGTCCTATCTGATATGGTTTCTATTGCTGCGTAGCTCGAGGGCACTCTTGCCTCTCGGCCGAATACTAATTCGTACGGTGAAAACCTTGTGCTTTCATGAGTACTGGTATTATATGAAAACATTGCTAGCTCTAGCCACTCGTCCCAGTCGTTCTTGTCTGTAACGAACTGTTTCAAGTATTCTATTAGAACGTGGTGTGACCTTTCAATCGAACCATTTGACTGCGGGTGGAAAGCTGTGGTCCTGTTTTGTGTTATTCTAAATCGCTTTGTGATCGCCTTCATCAGTGAGCTAGTTAAATTGGCGCCCTGATCCGTGAGGATATGACGGGGTGCGCCGTAAATACAAATGAAGTTTTTTACCAAGCCATCAGCGATTGCCACCGAGTCGGTTTCTTTCAACGGGATTGCTAGCGAGTATTTGGTGAGGAGGTCTTGGATTGTTAAAATATGACTATTTCCTCGTTTTGTAATGGGCAGAGGGCCCACAACGTCCATGGAGATTTTCTCAAAGGCAGCGTCAGGAGTATCTGTTATTACCATTGGTTGCTTATGATTTACTCGCGTGAGCTTCCTAGTGGCGCACTGCCAACACCTGCCTATATAATCTTGTACCTGGCGTTTCATATTCGGCCATGCGTACTTTTGTCTAATTCTACGGTAAGTTTTGGTCACACCCTTGTGACCCCCTAACGCAGATTCATGATTTTCTTGAATAATTCCGGCCCTAAGCTCCTCCGCCGGAGTTTGAATTAAGTCCTCGTAAATAGTCAGCGTGCAAGGACAATCGCTGAGTGCGATTTTTATCCTATTTAAAATTTCCTTCCACGAAATATTATCTATGAATGCTGTTCTGGCTAGTGCTATTTCTGCTAACTCTATTTCCATAATTACGTCTAACAGAGATGCCAGAGCTTCTTTAAATATTTCTCTGTCGAGGTGCCTTTTTGTTGATTCTTTGATTGGCAAACATATAATGTTTCTATTGTCCTTTTGTATTAGCCTAGCTCTTCCTAGTGCTAAATCCTCTAATTTCGGTATCTTGAATTTACTGAATAGATCGTGCGCTCCGCGGTCTATAGGTTCACCCTGCTGCGAGACGAAACAGACCATGTTCCCTTTATGAATTGATAAGTTCTCCTTACTCCTAGTGATCTTTAATTCGGGGTCTGCAGCGAGCTCGTAGGGCTGCGAACCTGGTTCTACGATTTCGTCGGAGTCGCTTACGTCGCTGTCGACGCATTCATGCTCGCTACCGTGCTCGGAACCTGAATCCGAGTCTTCATCAGCATTGGTTGCTTGATTTTCTACAGGGGTGTCCTGGCCTATTACGTCAAAGGCTTTGTCCCTGTGATCTAAACTCGTCGACGCTTCCGGAAGGGAAATTCTACTGGTGTCCCCCCCCTTCTCCTGCTCCATCGTTTCGACTATAGGGTCCAAACCCGTGCTTTGATATTGGGGCGGCTCGTTTCCGAACTGTCCCAGAGGTGAACTTTCCCGATTGTCTGTCGAGGTTGGCCCAGTGGTCTCAACGTTGGGTGGAGGCAAAGCGTATATATGTATCTTGAAAGGTTGTTTGAACACCTTGTTGATTAGTTTTATTACGGTCTTCCAGGACAGTTTGTCAAGACCACAACCTATCCTGGGCATCGCGAGACGATAGTCTGCATTTCTTTTACACGTGCGCCTGAGCTGGATCAGGGCTTTTTCTAGATTTTTCAACGTAGGCTTATCGTTGCTACGTTTTTTTGTTATTAGATAATAAACGAAGCGCCTGCCCACCTGAAGCTGAGCCACTTCACCTACCTTGGCGTTTTGTTGTTTCAGTTCGTCAAGTCTACCAAATTTCTCCCGGAATTGCACTGCGATGCCGGCTCCCATATGCAGGTCCTCAGCTACGCAATGCACCAGCGAGAAATTTTCATCTACTGTAAATAGGTCTCCTGTCATTTCGGTCGTGACCGGAGGTAGCTCGAAAATGTCTTCGTTTGTGGTGTCGGTCTCGTCTGTCGTATCTAACTCTAGTGTCTGTATGGTCGCGAGTTCGGGGTCCAACGGGGCTGGATCCGTATCGTCGACCGGGTTTCTGGAGAGGGCGTCGGCGTTCGTATTCGCACGCCCTTCCTTATATTTTATTGTGCACTGAAACTCAGCTAGGAGGGTCTTCCACCTAATGAGTCGTGCACATGGGCTTTTATTTTTATGAAACCATGACAAGGCTTTTTGGTCAGATATTACGGTAAATTCTCTGCCGTAGAGGTACGGTCTAAAGTAATTCACGCACCAAACTACTGCTAAAAGTTCCTTCTCGAACGTAGAGTAATTTTTTTCGGCTGATGTTAACACCCGTGATACGTACGATATAGGTAAATCTTTCCCAATTTCTCCCTGACTCAGGACACCCCCGATTGCATAACCGGACGCGTCCGTTGTGACCAGGAAAGGTCGCTCGAAATCTGGGTACTGCAGGATCGGTTTCTCGCATAACCTGTCGCGTAAAAACTCAAAAGCTGATTGGTGTTGTTCTTTCCATTCAAAGCTTTCCCCCTTTTTGAGAAGGTTCGTGAGCGGTTTCGCGATTTTAGAAAAACCCGGTATGAACCGTCGGTAATAACCCGCTAGCCCTAAAAATTGCTTGATGTTCCTAGCATTTTTGGGAACTGGAAATTTTTTCACGGACTCGATTTTCTTTGGGTCCGGTTCCACACCTACGTCGCTGATCACGTGTCCTAAGTAAGTAACTTCGTGTCTGAGAAATTCACACTTGTCTGGTTGTAAGGCTAGGTTTGCCTTCCGCAATCTACTCATTAATCGCGTGACTTTTCGCTCGTGTTCTTCTAAAGTAGACGCGTATATTACTATGTCATCCAGGTATACGAACAGCTCTATACCCTGCGATCCTAACAACACTTGGTCCATTAGTCTCTGGAAAGTAGCTGGCGCATTCTTCAGCCCGAATGGCATACGCGTGAATTCATAATGCCCGTGCGGTGTCGAGAAGGCGGTTTTGGGAGCGTCCTTCTCGTCCATTTGTATTTGATGAAAGCCCGATGCTAAATCGAATACCGAAAAATACCGGGCATTCCCTAACTGGTCAAGGATTTCAGTGATGTTGGGCAACGGATATGCGTCACCTATCGTTTTTTCGTTCAATTTACGATAATCTATCACGATCCTCCATCTCTTATTTCCCTTCGAATCGGCCTTTTTCGGTACGATCCAAAGTGGCGAACTGTAAGGCGATACCGATGGCTTGATTACGCCATTCTGTTCCATTTCGGTCACCTGCCTAGCTATTTCGTCCTTGTGGACGGGCGGGAATCTGTATTGCTTAGTGTGTACCGGTAGGTCATCGGTGGTAGCTATTTTATGTTTCATGACACCTGTGCATCGGAGCTTGTCGTCCGGCAGATGAAAGACATCTGCGTTTTCTCGAACTATCCTGGCTACACTGTCTTTTTCCTCATCGTTAAGATGATCTAATCTCAATAATTTCGTAATAGTTTCGGAGCGTCTAGAGAGTTTCTCGTAGGAGTCAGTAACGTCTGTTATCGAACATTTGTTTATGGTAATGTGTTCGGTCTCCCCTAACGGTATTGCCTCGCTCGTATCCAACAGTTCTACGGTGGGGACTGGTATAAGTTTGTCCTCCTCCGTGGTGTTTACCGCGCGGATCGTTGCCCTACCTCCGTCATCCTTAACAATAGCGTTCCCTATATAGACTCCCTTGCAACTGTCAAGAAGGGGTACATATCCTTCTTTGATACTATCTTCACTAATTTTAATAGGGAAGGCTATGTTCGTACGCTTGGGCACGAGGACGGTTTCTCTATCATTAAAATAAACGGATTTGTTCAGTACTTCGAGGCATTGGTCCGCGTAGTTAACATTGGCTTCGAACTGGGTAAGGAAGGCTGACCCTAGGATACCGTCACTTTTGATGGGAAAGGTATTCTCAACTACGTGAAAATCCGTTTTGAAACCAAACATTTCCAATTCCGTTGCTCCTAAACTATAGTGTGGTACGTCTCCTATTCCTATAATAGTGATACGCCTCTTGGGGTTCACTTTACGAAAGTCTTTTACGTTAGAGGCTTTTACGATATTGGCCTCTGCTCCCGTATCTATCATGAAATCTATTGCAGTTTTCGTATCTTTGGAATCTAAGTTTACTGTAGGTATTTTTCCTTTTAAGTAGAGGCAGATGGACCTGTTTTCACCTCCTCTGTCTCTATGGCATTGGCCCTTGTTACTCGGGGGCTGCCAGTGTTCCCCGAGGGCCCTGCTCCGTTTCCCGAGTTGTTTCGGCTAATTGTTTCATGGTATCTACGTTTACGGCATTCGTTGTATGAATGTCCTATGCTCTTGCAGTAGCTACATTCGACTACGTTTGCACTTCGCGCTGTCGACTGTTGGCTCGACGGCGGTTTGTTTTTGTAACAATTTGCTGTGCTGTGGGTCGACCGCCCGCACAGCGTACACGATTCTCTATTTTCCACGGGTCTGCTTACCGCGGGTCTCCTAATCGCTCGGCACTGATCGGTTAGGTGATTACTACGGCCGCAATGTTTACACGGCTCTGCGTTATTACTCTCGGCCCTGCTCGCGCCGCGGCTCCTAGCCCGATCTCTATCCAATTCTAATGCCTTGCTGGCATCTATAGCCCTTTCGTAGGCTGTCTTCAGGTTAGAGTAACCTTTGATCAATACTGCATTCCGGCAGTCGCTCGGTAGTCCGCCGACAAATGCCTCGCAGACTTCCTCATCTAACCTGATTATCTCTGCATTGGTTAGCTCGCGGTTCTTTCTTCGTTCCGCTTCTATTAATCCCGTTTTTATGTCGCGGGTTCTCCCTATGTAATCTAGCACGTGTTCATCAGCGTATTTATACAGCTGACCAAGCTCTCCACGGTAATGATTCGCGGATCTAATGGGCGCGAATACTTCCGTGAGTTTGTCCAAGAGTCCTTGCAGGGTTGCAAAACTCTCGTCTTCGATTACTGCGTATGCTCGATCGGCGAGCTTGCTTCTGATGAGGCGCGTGAGGTACCCCTCCAAGCTGGGTGTTACCATCTCGAGTGCCCTCTTGCACGCCCGGTTAAACTGCATTGCGGTGATGTTTTTCCCGTCAAATTTTGGGACTACCGCTAACGCGTCTTTAACCGATATGGTGTGACGTCCCAGACGCACTAGTCAACAAAAAAAAACAATTCTTAACGTTGACGCACGCGGAGCGACACTGCAATAACGGAGCCCTGTTTTATTTGAGGGACCCGGGCCCCCGCTATGGATTATATTCGTCGTTTAGGATGATATGGGGTAACGTAAATGAGCGTCTTACCTTTAGTCGAGGTAGATGGTCTCTGGTTCGGAGTCCAGGTCGATAACTTCCGGCTCTTCTACCCAGTCGTATACGGTTGGTACAGGGAACAGCTTCCTCCTAATGTCGATTTGCTCGTATAACAGCCCCTCGCTGACTCTAGTAACCGTCTGTATGACTTCACGTTCTACCCCGTGAGTTGAGAACGGGTGGTCAACCTTGGGTTGGCTGGATGCGTGCGACGAGAAAGAGCCCGATTCTTCGTTAGAGCTAGGTTGTGTATAGATCGGAAGGATCTCTACTGGACCGTTGATACGTTTGATTCTGGCTTGTAATATAGCTTGCTTCTTAGCCCGTAGTCGTCGGCCTGCGCGATGTCTATTCTTACGACCGTGACGCTTACTGGACTTTGACATCTACCGATTATAGAAAGGGGTAGGAGTTAATTAACTTGGAAAAGCTAGTTTTACAAGCTTAATTAAGTCAGCGTCTCCGCTAACAACCAATGTTAATGTGGGTAAAAGGGAATTACCTTGGAATATTCACTGACTCTAGTTTTAGGTTCAAGAAATGAGAACTCGATGAAATAAATCTTTGTGTTTAGTATATTGTTACAGATAATTCGAAAAAAGGTACAATATTTAATATTCTAGTCGCGTATATTAAGAGTTTACGTTAAACAGAGCGCTTAAGCTATAGCGAATGTATACTAGTTCTAAACGTGCAAGTCAACTGTGTGACTCGTAGAGATTTACAAGAACTAGCGAATGTGTACAAGTTCTAAACGTGCAAGCTAACTGTGTAACTCGTAGAGATTTACAAGAACTCGACTGGTCTGCTTGAAGCGCGGATGAGAAGTGATGTCCAGGGTGCGAAGCGTCGACCGTCTCAGCTCTCGAGTGTCCTGGTGCGCATGCGCGGGGCGATGGTGCGCGCGCCGCTGGCCTGCCTTGACGCGCTCGGTGTCACGTAGGCGCGCGTGACGTCAGAGCCTTGGAATGCGGCTCTTTGTTGGCGGAGTCCCGTTAGGTCCGACCTGTTGCTGCCTGCCTGCGTGCACGTGTTCGGGGTCCGGCGCCGACTTGTCGCTGCCTGCCTGCTTGCACGTGTTCGGGGCCTGACGTCATGCTGTGAGGGTTGTCTGGTTTACGGCCCTGTTGTAAACCGGTCCCTGGCTAAGTGCGGGTCTGGCTTTCATCCCTGTTTATGGCGGTCGAGTAGAACAGGTTTTTCCCGCTCGACCCTTGGCCTTTGTTCTGAGTTGGCGTCGGTCCGTCGGCCTGGGCTGGAATTGTTTGGCTCAGTTTCTCCTCGGGTATCGGATCGCCGCGTCGATGTTTCCTCTTAAGTGCTTCTCGGTACTTGGACTATTTATTGCTTCCGTCTGTTTAGTGTACCGAGGTCCGGAGCTGTTTAGTCTAGAGCGTATCTTAACTATGCAAAATCTTATCTTTACTAGGATGAACGCTCAGCGGGTGTTTATGTTAGGGTTCGCCTACGAACCTTTGTTTAAGTGCTTCGAGTCCCGCTGGCCGCTCTGGTTACAGTTATTTATTTATTCTAACAAATGTGGTTATTTCTAAGAAGTGCACGTGGTCGAGCGCTGGTCGTGCGGAATGTCACGTAGGCCTGCTGAAGGCGTATTTCGGATGAAGGGATAAGGTTTCCCTTTTGCGCGTCGATGACGTGTACTCCTTTTATGTAATATGAATATGAGTATATTATATTTATGGGTAAGTTTATACGATTGTTTATTATATCGTTTATTTTATCATTCGTAATAAGACGGCATGATAATTATGAGTATGCATATATATGTGCACATTCCTGAATAGCGCGATGTGCGTGTATTTCTCATAGTGTTGTATATGATGAGCGGGCGAGCCAAGATGGCGGCCTCTTAGCACGACTGTGAATATGGCTTGCTGCCTGGTGCTTTCTGCCGGGTACGCCATGTTGCCTTGCTCTTCGCTTATGAGATATTATAATGTATTCCTACATCTTAGGTATGATACAGGTATGTGTTATGCTAATAGTAGTATACTCGAGGTAAGAGAGCAACAGTTTTAGTATGATAATAGGAAAAATATGTATATGGTAGACGTTCTTCCGGGGACGTCACACCCCCCTCCTTATTTGAAGGAAATAAGTTTTATTTCCGTAAAAGATCTTAGCGGCGTTCACTAAACCAAGTTAAGATCTTTTGCTCTCTGTTGTGCTCTTTCCTCGAGCTTCTTCAACTCTATGTCAGAATTCAAGTCTAGATTTTCTGGAAAGTGAATTGACTGTGACGGAACGTGGTAAATTATTTTATTCAGTGGTTCCGTCTGCTCCTGGGCGTCAGTCGTCATTGGTTGATCGGTCTTTTGTCCTCGTAGGTGCATTAACAGATGCGTCACCGAGTCCCACAGTGAGGCTATCAAGTGGTAACTGCATCCATATGCTGTGTGGAGCGTGTAACCATGTATGCATGTGTCGATTAAGAATTTCAGCAGTGCCCATACGGCCCAGATCCCCCATATTCCTCCGACAACACTCCCGAAGGTGGTGAATCCAGTAAATAATCTTTTTGCCGTTGATTCTGCTATTCGCGTTAGCGTCTTTTCGTCTAACAGGTTATACATATTGATTGTTCCCGTCCCGATGGCCTCGCCTCGGGCGCCTCTGGATATGGTGTCGAGTAGTGCAGGTTTTTCTGCCGGAAACATGATGTGTTCCCGTAATTCTTGCAATTCCTCCTCAGTGTAAATTCCGCTTGATCCCAGGGGTCCAGGATTACTATATTTCCAATTCATGTTTGTCAAGGGCTTGAGTTTCTGCGGTACCTTGGCTTCGGATGCCCTAGGTGTGAACTTGTACCACGTCTCTTCTACCTTAAACATTGGCGGCACGACCTCGTTGCAGCTCCTCCTGGTTCCGGTCTTCACGAGAATCCTCGATTTGGGTCGCAGGAACATGCTCTCATTTTGGTGATTCACAGGAAGATCATTGTAACATTCTGCCGTCTTGCGGAATTCCACTTCTACTGGGATGCATTTCATGATATAGATTACTTCGCCGGCTATTGTTGCAAAATAGCCGGGGCCCTTCATTAGGTTAAAGGCAAAACTGTCAGGTGATAATTCAGCGAGATTTAATGCATTTTTCAGCACCTGTTGTTCTAATTTACATTTCTGCTCGATCACGTCCCTGTATAGGTTGGTGGTCTGCGTCCTGATGTGTTTTTCTACATAAATGAATTTTGAATTGATGTACGAAAAGATGTCGATGTTTGATACTGCTAATCTTGATCGTTGTTTGAAGACTTCCGTTGGATTGGTCTCAAAGATAAATAGACGGGGGTGCTCTGTGTTTATGATCTTATAGCCGCAAATGGTGGCTCTGGACCTTTCCATTAGCGCAAAGGTTGTGTCACCCGTCTGTAGCGAGTAAACGGTTGGAGAGTCCGTCGCGTTCGTTCGGTCTGCGTATCCCGTGTATAGTACGTCGTATTTGTCAAATTTACATTCGTCGAGGGGCGTTGTTGTCCAGTAGGTATGGCCACCCTCATCGTCGATGCACTGCCCGTCTCCAAAAGGGCAGGTTGTTCCACTCTTCAGCAGAATTTGGTTGTTGGAGATCTTGACGTTCGCCGTGTACGAGTAGACCGAAATCTTGATTACTGCCTGCACGACAGCGCTTTCCCATTGTCCATAACCGTCATTGTAATATCGCCCTTGGCAGGTTCCGTCAGAGGTAAGGCTGCCGGCCAAGGTGGCGTCGCGTAGCGTCGTTACGTTTGTTGGGATCTCGACCAAATGCGTCTGTGACCCGAGGGTTAGCGTACCTGTGCGATGTAGCGTCTCACATGCTTCCCTTGAGATTCTTGGAAGGTAAGCCTTTCTTCCTCCGTCGGTCACCGAGTTGTGTGAAAATTGTCCGCATCGGTAAACTGTTCTGTCGATTTCCACTTTGCATTGTAAGACTTGCGCCTGTTTGTATTCCGTGAGTTGGAGCAATTGTATAAACGTTCGTTCGTTTTGTGTCTTGTCGTGTTCCAAATCACATTGGTCGATGTCTAGTAGATTTATAGTTGTTACGTTAAGGGCGGCTCCGCCACAGTCATACCCGATTAATGCATGGGCCCCCTTCAACCAATAAATGGTAGTGAGGAGTACGAGGACGGACCTCATGGCTGGGGTTTGCATTGACCCTGTAACGTATGTCATAATACCTATAAATTCTGACGTCTACTCTTAAATCTGCTTAGTGTACAAAATTATACGGCGTCTTTGAACATCTGACTGCCTACATAGTTAACAATTGGGCCGGAGACGGTGTACTTGGACACTTCGCCGTCCATGCCTTTACCTACGTATGTGTACGCTTCGTTCAGGTCTGGGTGAAATAGCACTGATATGTGGGTTTCGTCCGGGCGGGCGAAAAACACATCTAATACTTGATCTACTATGCCTCTTTGGCTGCGAATTCTTTTATAATACGTTCTGTAGTCGCCTTCACCCAAATCTGTTATTTTTATCATTTCCCTAAGTAATGACTTGAAAGCTTCATTGGCCTTAAAGTATAGTGTTATTGTAACCTTGTACATTATGATTTTAATGTTTGTGACTGGGTATGGTAGTGTCTGCGGCTTTTCAATGAAAACTACTTCGAGATGATCGTCTTCCTCATTAGCCGGGAGCTTCATTATATTATTGTGTTCTTACTTTCTAGTGATTCCTGTGGACAGAATAATAAAGGACAGGTGCGATTATGCCTTTGCCTTTTTCAGTTTGTCCAGGTGGACCACCCTAGTTCTATTTTCAACAAGAATTTTTACATTATTATTGGGAAGAACTTCTATTACTTCGTGCGGACCAGTATAATGGTCAGCGAATTTGTTCTTTCTGGGCTCCTTTAGGAGGAACACCAGATCTCCTGGTTTTAATTGTAGCAATTTGATTTTATTATCATAGTAACGTTTATACTTGTGTTTTGCTTGAGTTAAATTCTCTGCTGCGAGAGTCTGTATTTCATGGAGATTTTTACATAAATCTAACAAGTAACCTTCGTACGTCCTATCTGATATGGTTTCTATTGCTGCGTAGCTCGAGGGCACTCTTGCCTCTCGGCCGAACACTAATTCGTACGGTGAAAACCTTGTGCTTTCGTGAGTACTGGTATTATATGAAAACATTGCTAGCTCTAAAAATTGCTTGATGTTCTTAGCATTTTTGGGAACTGGAAATTTTTTCACGGACTCGATTTTCTTTGGGTCCGGTTCCACACCTACGTCGCTGATCACGTGTCCTAAGTAAGTAACTTCGTGTCTGAGAAATTCACACTTGTCTGGTTGTAAGGCTAGGTTTGCCTTCCGCAATCTACTCATTAATCGCGTGACTTTTCGCTCGTGTTCTTCTAAAGTAGACGCGTATATTACTATGTCATCCAGGTATACGAACAGCTCTATACCCTGCGATCCTAACAACACTTGGTCCATTAGTCTCTGGAAAGTAGCTGGCGCATTCTTCAGCCCGAATGGCATACGCGTGAATTCATAATGCCCGTGCGGTGTCGAGAAGGCGGTTTTGGGAGCGTCCTTCTCGTCCATTTGTATTTGATGAAAGCCCGATGCTAAATCGAATACCGAAAAATACCGGGCATTCCCTAACTGGTCAAGGATTTCAGTGATGTTGGGCAACGGATATGCGTCACCTATCGTTTTTTCGTTCAATTTACGATAATCTATCACGATCCTCCATCTCTTATTTCCCTTCGAATCGGCCTTTTTCGGTACGATCCAAAGTGGCGAACTATAAGGCGATACCGATGGCTTGATTACGCCATTCTGTTCCATTTCGGTCACCTGCCTAGCTATTTCGTCCTTGTGGACGGGCGGGAATCTGTATTGCTTAGTGTGTACCGGTAGGTCATCGGTGGTAGCTATTTTATGTTTCATGACACCTGTGCATCGGAGCTTGTCGTCCGGCAGATGAAAGACATCTGCGTTTTCTCGAACTATCCTGGCTACACTGTCTTTTTCCTCATCGTTAAGATGATCTAATCTCAATAATTTCGTAATAGTTTCGGAGCGTCTAGAGAGTTTCTCGTAGGAGTCAGTAACGTCTGTTATCGAACATTTGTTTATGGTAATGTGTTCGGTCTCCCCTAACGGTATTGCTTCGCTCGTATCCAACAGTTCTACGGTGGGGACTGGTATAAGTTTGTCCTCCTCCGTGGTGTTTACCGCGCGGATCGTTGCCCTACCTCCGTCATCCTTAACAATAGCGTTCCCTATATAGACTCCCTTGCAACTGTCAAGAAGGGGTACATATCCTTCTTTGATACTATCTTCACTAATTTTAATAGGGAAGGCTATGTTCGTACGCTTGGGCACGAGGACGGTTTCTCTATCGTTAAAATAAACGGATTTGTTCAGTACTTCGAGGCATTGGTCCGCGTAGTTAACATTGGCTTCGAACTGGGTAAGGAAGGCTGACCCTAGGATACCGTCACTTTTGATGGGAAAGGTATTCTCAACTACGTGAAAATCCGTTTTGAAACCAAACATTTCCAATTCCGTTGCTCCTAAACTATAGTGTGGTACGTCTCCTATTCCTATAATAGTGATACGCCTCTTGGGGTTCACTTTACGAAAGTCTTTTACATTAGAGGCCTTTACGATATTGGCCTCTGCTCCCGTATCTATCATGAAGTCTATTGCGGTTTTCGTATCTTTGGAATCCAAGTTTACTGTAGGTATTTTTCCTTTTAAGTAGAGGCAGATGGACCTGTTTCCACCTCCTCTGTCTCTATGGCATTGGCCCTTGTTACTCGGGGGCTGCCAGTGTTCCCCGAGGGCCCTGCTCCGTTTCCCGAGCTGTTTCGGCTAATTGTTTCATGGTATCTACGTTTACGGCATTCGTTGTATGAATGTCCTATGCTCTTGCAGTAGCTACATTCGACTACGTTTGCACTTCGCGCTGTCGACTGTTGGCTCGACGGCGGTTTGTTTTTGTAACAATTTGCTGTGCTGTGGGTCGACCGCCCGCACAGCGTACACGATTCTCTATTTTCCACGGGTCTGCTTACCGCGGGTCTCCTAATTGCTCGGCACTGATCGGTTAGGTGATTACTACGGCCGCAATGTTTACACGGCTCTGCGTTATTACTCTCGGCCCTGCTCGCGCCGCGGCTCCTAGCCCGATCTCTATCTAATTCTAGTGCCTTGCTGGCATCTATAGCCCTTTCGTAGGCTGTCTTCAGGTTGGAGTAACCTTTGATCAATACTGCATTCCGGCAGTCGCTCGGTAGTCCGCCGACAAATGCCTCGCAGACTTCCTCATCTAACCTGATTATCTCTGCGTTGGTTAACTCGCGGTTCTTTCTTCGTTCCGCTTCTATTAATCCCGTTTTTATGTCGCGGGTTCTCCCTATGTAATCTAGCACGTGTTCATCAGCGTATTTATACAGCTGACCAAGCTCTCCACGGTAATGATTCGCGGATCTAATGGGCGCGAATACTTCCGTGAGTTTGTCCAAGAGTCCTTGCAGGGTTGCAAAACTCTCGTCTTCGATTACTGCGTATGCTCGATCGGCGAGCTTGCTTCTGATGAGGCGCGTGAGGTACCCCTCCAAGCTGGGTGTTACCATCTCGAGTGCCCTCTTGCACGCCCGATTAAACTGCATTACGGTGATGTTTTTCCCGTCAAATTTTGGGACTACCGCTAACGCGTCTTTAACCGATATGGATTGCTCCGCTAATGGCAGAGTAGGAGGAACGGATGCCTGCACGGGGTTAACGACTTGAGTAACTTGGGGGCGGGTGATTCCCGAGATCTTATCCTTCAGGGCCTGCTCCCTTTTCTTTAACTGTTCCTCGCGCTCAGCTAATTTCCTCCTTCTCTCCCGGTACGGATCTGCTAACGCGGCCTGGTACGCGAGTTCTTGCTCCTGCAATTCTAATTCGCGCTCCCAAATCTCTTGCTCGCGTAATTGTATTTCTAAGTCCTTGTCGAGGACTAATTCTTCCGGTACGCCTGGCTCACCTAATTCTTGAGGTCCCAGGTCCGGACCTGCTATTCCTCCGCGTAGATTTTTGAGTTTCTCGCGGTTTTCTTTTTGAATGCGTCTGATCAACGCTTCTCTAGCTAACGCTTCTGCTTCTAAATTCAAATCTTCATCGTCAGTTGGGACGGAAACCACTGACTTTATTGAAATGTGATCATTTTCTGAATTGAGGGCGTTTCTACCAATCGCTCCTCTGCTGAGTGGATCAGGGCGGTAACTGTCCACAGGGTTAGGTTTTTGAGGCGCCACGGATTTTCTTAAGTCGCCTTTCTTTCTTTCTGCCTTCTTTTTGAAGTGCAGAATTTCTGCTTCTAACCTTAATTCGTCCTTACTCCGCGTACACACTGGACCGGGTTCCCTAAATGTAGCGTCTGTGGCTAATTCCATGCTTTGGGTAACTGCCCTATCTGTGCCGCGTGAATTTTGCGCTACGAGAAGTTGCACTTCCCGATCTATTTCTGCCTTCTTACGGAGGAGTTCGGACAGCTGTGTGTCCTCTACAGGACCTAACCGCGGTTCATCCATTTTCGAACGGCCCGTCGCTTCGTTAGTGTCCCTAATTTTAACGTCTGTCACGCTCGCGGAGAGCTGTGCAGGATTTTTAGAATCGTCTACCTTGCTCGTTTTGAACTGCGTAGGATATTTGATTTCTTCTACTGTGCCTTTTGTTGGCTGTGTAGGATGTGGTACGTCTTGCGCGGGGCCCTCGGTCGGGTTGTGCCGCTGCGTTTTTGTATTTGCGTTCGCGATTTCTTTCGCCTCGAGCTCGGCGAGCCTAGCAAGTTTCTTTTGAACTTCTTCGGATAACCCCGCGTCTTTACTCGATTCAATCGCGCGCTGTTTTTTCTCTAATTCAGCTTCTTGTTGTCTGAATTGTTCGCTAAGATGTTTTGACTTCTTATCTATTTCTGCTTGACGTTCCTCTAACGCTTCTCTTTCTTTTTGGAGCCTCTTTTCTTTATTGGAAACCTCCTGTTTTATGAATTCTATATCGGTCTCCGTGTATTTAAGTTGCAAGCTATCATCTACTGATGCGCCGCTTTCCTTTTTGCTACCTGTTCTAGTTTCGATAGGCATATTGGTTTCGCGTGTGAATCTTTATCCTATTTATAGAAATAATCTCAAGCGTGTGGAGTCCCCGTGTGATTCGCTTTTATTGTATTTGTCGAGCGTTATTTCACGATTCCGTCCGTAGTTTGTGCGTTCGTCCCGATCGCGTTCTTTGCGGCTGAGGTGAGTTTTCTTGCTACTCCCGTTACGCGTGTGTTGCGAAGTTCGGTTCACTGTCTTTGCTACTTTCGCGGATCTCGTCTTTAATAACTCGCACCGATTATTTTTAGTTGAATTCGGATTTTAACAAGATCAATTTTTAAACGAATCCCACCGCTGCCACCAGAAATTTTATTGCCTGTGACGTCCCAGACGCACTAGTCAACAAAAAAAAACAATTCTTAACGTTGACGCACGCGGAGCGACACTGCAATAACGGAGCCCTGTTTTATTTGAGGGACCCGGGCCCCCGCTATGGATTATATTCGTCGTTTAGGATGATATGGGGTAACGTAAATGAGCGTCTTACCTTTAGTCGAGGTAGATGGTCTCTGGTTCGGAGTCCAGGTCGATAACTTCCGGCTCTTCTACCCAGTCGTATACGGTTGGTACAGGGAACAGCTTCCTCCTAATGTCGATTTGCTCGTATAACAGCCCCTCGCTGACTCTAGTAACCGTCTGTATGACTTCACGTTCTACGCCGTGAGTTGAGAACGGGTGGTCAACCTTGGGTTGGCTGGATGCGTGCGACGAGAAAGAGACCGATTCTTCGTTAGAGCTAGGTTGTGTATAGATCGGAAGGATCTCTACTGGACCGTTGATACGTTTGATTCTGGCTTGTAATATAGTTTGCTTCTTAGCCCGTAGTCGTCGGCCTGCGCGATGTCTATTCTTACGACCGTGACGCTTACTGGACTTTGACATCTACCGATTATAGAAAGGGGTAGGAGTTAATTAACTTGGAAAAGCTAGTTTTACAAGCTTAATTAAGTCAGCGTCTCCGCTAACAACCAATGTTAATGTGGGTAAAAGGGAATTACCTTGGAATATTCACTGACTCTAGTTTTAGGTTCAAGAAATGAGAACTCGATGAAATAAATCTTTGTGTTTAGTATATTGTTACAGATAATTCGAAAAAAGGTACAATATTTAATATTCTAGTCGCGTATATTAAGAGTTTACGTTAAACAGAGCGCTTAAGCTATAGCGAATGTATACTAGTTCTAAACGTGCAAGTCAACTGTGTGACTCGTAGAGATTTACAAGAACTAGCGAATGTGTACAAGTTCTAAACGTGCAAGCTAACTGTGTAACTCGTAGAGATTTACAAGAACTCGACTGGTCTGCTTGAAGCGCGGATGAGAAGTGATGTCCAGGGTGCGAAGCGTCGACCGTCTCAGCTCTCGAGTGTCCTGGTGCGCATGCGCGGGGCGATGGTGCGCGCGCCGCTGGCCTGCCTTGACGCGCTCGGTGTCACGTAGGCGCGCGTGACGTCAGAGCCTTGGAATGCGGCTCTTTGTTGGCGGAGTCCCGTTAGGTCCGACCTGTTGCTGCCTGCCTGCGTGCACGTGTTCGGGGTCCGGCGCCGACTTGTCGCTGCCTGCCTGCTTGCACGTGTTCGGGGCCTGACGTCATGCTGTGAGGGTTGTCTGGTTTACGGCCCTGTTGTAAACCGGTCCCTGGCTAAGTGCGGGTCTGGCTTTCATCCCTGTTTATGGCGGTCGAGTAGAACAGGTTTTTCCCGCTCGACCCTTGGCCTTTGTTCTGAGTTGGCGTCGGTCCGTCGGCCTGGGCTGGAATTGTTTGGCTCAGTTTCTCCTCGGGTATCGGATCGCCGCGTCGATGTTTCCTCTTAAGTGCTTCTCGGTACTTGGACGATTTATTGCTTCCGTCTGTTTAGTGTACCGAGGTCCGGAGCTGTTTAGTCTAGAGCGTATCTTAACTATGCAAAATCTTATCTTTACTAGGATGAACGCTCAGCGGGTGTTTATGTTAGGGTTCGCCTACGAACCTTTGTTTAAGTGCTTCGAGTCCCGCTGGCCGCTCTGGTTACAGTTATTTATTTATTCTAACAAATGTGGTTATTTCTAAGAAGTGCACGTGGTCGAGCGCTGGTCGTGCGGAATGTCACGTAGGCCTGCTGAAGGCGTATTTCGGATGAAGGGATAAGGTTTCCCTTTTGCGCGTCGATGACGTGTACTCCTTTTATGTAATATGAATATGAGTATATTATATTTATGGGTAAGTTTATACGATTGTTTATTATATCGTTTATTTTATCATTCGTAATAAGACGGCATGATAATTATGAGTATGCATATATATGTGCACATTCCTGAATAGCGCGATGTGCGTGTATTTCTCATAGTGTTGTATATGATGAGCGGGCGAGCCAAGATGGCGGCCTCTTAGCACGACTGTGAATATGGCTTGCTGCCTGGTGCTTTCTGCCGGGTACGCCATGTTGCCTTGCTCTTCGCTTATGAGATATTATAATGTATTCCTACATCTTAGGTATGATACAGGTATGTGTTATGCTAATAGTAGTATACTCGAGGTAAGAGAGCAACAGTTTTAGTATGATAATAGGAAAAATATGTATATGGTAGACGTTCTTCCGGGGACGTCACAGCTTCTCGGTACTTGGACGATTTATTGCTTCCGTCTGTTTAGCGTACCGAGGTTCGGGGCTGTTTAGTCTAGAGCGTATCTTAACTATGCA
Organism: Neodiprion lecontei; assembly: GCF_021901455.1. Taxonomy (NCBI): domain Eukaryota; kingdom Metazoa; phylum Arthropoda; class Insecta; order Hymenoptera; family Diprionidae; genus Neodiprion; species Neodiprion lecontei. The sequence goes on from NW_025791834.1 coordinate 58,737, forward strand.
AAATCTTATCTTTACTAGGATGAACGCTCAGCGGGTGTTTATGTTAGGGTTCGCCTACGAACCTTTGTTTAAGTGCTTCGAGGAGTCCCGCTGGCCGCTCTGGTTACAGTTATTTATTTATTCTAACAAATGTGGTTATTTCTAAGAAGTGCACGTGGTCGAGCGCTGGACGTGCGGAATGTCACGTAGGCCTGCTGAAGGCGTATTTCGGATGAAGGGATAAGGTTTCCCTTTTGCGCGTCGATGACGTGTACTCCTTTTATGTAATATGAATATGAGTATATTATATTTATGGGTAAGTTTATACGATTGTTTATTATATCGTTTATTTTATCATTCGTAATAAGACGGCATGATAATTATGAGTATGCATATATATGTGTACATTCCTGAATAGCGCGATGTGCGTGTATTTCTCATAATGTAGTATATGATGAGCGGGCGAGCCAAGATGGCGGCCTCTTAGCACGACTGTGAATATGGCTTGCTGCCTGGTGCTCTCTGCCGGGTACGCCATGTTGCCTTGCTCTTCGCTTATGAGATATTATAATGTATTCCTACACCTTAGGTATGATACAGGTATGTGTTATGCTAATAGTAGTATACTCGAGGTAAGAGAGCAACAGTTTTAGTATGATAATAGGAAAAATATGTATATGGTAGACGTTCTTCCGGGGACGTCACACCCCCCTCCTTATTTGAAGGAAATAAGTTTTATTTCCGTAAAAGATCTTAGCGGCGTTATTAGACCCAGTTAAGATCTTTTGCTCTCTGTTGTGCTCTTTCCTCGAGCTTCTTCAACTCTATGTCAGAATTTAAGTCTAGATTTTCTGGAAAGTGAATTGACTGTGACGGAACGTGGTAAATTATTTTATTCAGTGGTTCCGTCTGCTCCTGGGCGTCAGTCGTCATTGGTTGATCGGTCTTTTGTCCTCGTAGGTGCATTAACAGATGCGTCACCGAGTCCCACAGTGAGGCTATCAAGTGGTAACTGCATCCATATGCTGTGTGGAGCGTGTAACCATGTATGCATGTGTCGATTAAGAATTTCAGCAGTGCCCATACGGCCCAGATCCCCCATATTCCTCCGACAACACTCCCGAAGGTGGTGAATCCAGTAAATAATCTTTTTGCCGTTGATTCTGCTATTCGCGTTAGAGTCTTTTCGTCTAACAGGTTATACATATTGATTGTTCCCGTCCCGATGGTCTCGCCTCGGGCGCCTCTGGATATGGTGTCGAGTAGTGCAGGTTTTTCTGCCGGAAACATGATGTGTTCCCGTAATTCTTGCAATTCCTCCTCAGTGTAAATTCCGCTTGATCCCAGGGGTCCAGGATTACTATATTTCCAATTCATGTTTGTCAAGGGCTTGAGTTTCTGCGGTACCTTGGCTTCGGATGCCCTAGGTGTGAACTTGTACCACGTCTCTTCTACCTTAAACATTGGCGGCACGACCTCGTTGCAGCTCCTCCTGGTTCCGGTCTTCACGAGAATCCTCGATTTGGGTCGCAGGAACATGCTCTCGTTTTGGTGATTCACAGGAAGATCATTGTAACATTCTGCCGTCTTGCGGAATTCCACTTCTACTGGGATGCATTTCATGATATAGATTACTTCGCCGGCTATTGTTGCAAAATAGCCGGGGCCCTTCATTAGATTAAAGGCAAAACTGTCAGGTGATAATTCAGCGAGATTTAATGCATTTTTCAGCACCTGTTGTTCTAATTTACATTTCTGCTCGATCACGTCCCTGTATAGGTTGGTGGTCTGCGTCCTGATGTGTTTTTCTACATAAATGAATTTTGAATTGATGTACGAAAAGATGTCGATGTTTGATACTGCTAATCTTGATCGTTGTTTGAAGACTTCCGTTGGATTGGTCTCAAAGATAAATAGACGGGGGTGCTCTGTGTTTATGATTTTATAGCCGCAAATGGTGGCTCTGGACCTTTCCATTAGCGCAAAGGTTGTGTCACCCGTCTGTAGCGAGTAAACGGTTGGAGAGTCCGTCGCGTTCGTTCGGTCTGCGTATCCCGTGTATAGTACGTCGTATTTGTCAAATTTACATTCGTCGAGGGGCGTTGTTGTCCAGTAGGTATGGCCACCCTCATCGTCGATGCACTGCCCGTCTCCAAAAGGGCAGGTTGTTCCACTCTTCAGCAGAATTTGGTTGTTGGAGATCTTGACGTTCGCCGTGTACGAGTAGACCGAAATCTTGATTACTGCCTGCACGACAGCGCTTTCCCACTGTCCATAACCGTCATTGTAATATTGCCCTTGGCAGGTTCCGTCAGAGGTAAGGCTGCCGGCCAAGGTGGCGTCGCGTAGCGTCGTTACGTTTGTTGGGATCTCGACCAAATGCGTCTGTGACCCGAGGGTTAGCGTACCTGTGCGATGTAGCGTCTCACATGCTTCCCTTGAGATTCTTGGAAGGTAAGCCTTTCTTCCTCCGTCGGTCACCGAGTTGTGTGAAAATTGTCCGCATCGGTAAACTGTTCTGTCGATCTCCACTTTGCATTGTAAGACTTGCGCCTGTTTGTATTCCGTGAGTTGGAGCAATTGTATAAACGTTCGTTCGTTTTGTGTCTTGTCGTGTTCCAAATCACATTGGTCGATGTCTAGTAGATTTATAGTTGTTACGTTAAGGGCGGCTCCGCCACAGTCATACCCGATTAATGCATGGGCCCCCTTCAACCAACAAATGGTAGTGAGGAGTATGAGGACGCACCTCATGGCTGGGGTTTGCATTGACCCTGTAACGTATGTCATAATACCTATAAATTCTGACGTCTACTCTTAAATCTGCTTAGTGTACAAAATTATACGGCGTCTTTGAACATCTGACTGCCTACATAGTTAACAATTGGGCCGGAGACGGTGTACTTGGACACTTCGCCGTCCATGCCTTTACCTACGTATGTGTACGCTTCGTTCAGGTCTGGGTGAAATAGCACTGATATGTGGGTTTCGTCCGGGCGGGCGAAAAACACATCTAATACTTGATCTACTATGCCTCTTTGGCTGCGAATTCTTTTATAATACGTTCTGTAGTCGCCTTCACCCAAATCTGTTATTTTTATCATTTCCCTAAGTAATGACTTGAAAGCTTCATTGGCCTTAAAATATAGTGTTATTGTAACCTTGTACATTATGATTTTAATGTTTGTGACTGGGTATGGTAGTGTCTGCGGCTTTTCAATGAGAACTACTTCGAGATGATCGTCTTCCTCATTAGCCGGGAGCTTCATTATATTATTGTGTTCTTACTTTCTAGTGATTCCTGTGGTTAGATGTGACGTCCCAGACGCACTTGTCAACAAAAAAAAACAATTCTTAACGTTGACGCACGCGGAGCGACACTGCAATAACGGAGCCCTGTTTTATTTGAGGGACCCGGGCCCCCGCTATGGATTATATTCGTCGTTTAGGATGATATGGGGTAACGTAAATGAGCGTCTTACCTTTAGTCGAGGTAGATGGTCTCTGGTTCGGAGTCCAGGTCGATAACTTCCGGCTCTTCTACCCAGTCGTATACGGTTGGTACAGGGAACAGCTTCCTCCTAATGTCGATTTGCTCGTATAACAGCCCCTCGCTGACTCTAGTAACCGTCTGTATGACTTCACGTTCTACGCCGTGAGTTGAGAACGGGTGGTCAACCTTGGGTTGGCTGGATGCGTGCGACGAGAAAGAGACCGATTCTTCGTTAGAGCTAGGTTGTGTATAGATCGGAAGGATCTCTACTGGACCGTTGATACGTTTGATTCTGGCTTGTAATATAGCTTGCTTCTTAGCCCGTAGTCGTCGGCCTGCGCGATGTCTATTCTTACGACCGTGACGCTTACTGGACTTTGACATCTACCGATTATAGAAAGGGGTAGGAGTTAATTAACTTGGAAAAGCTAGTTTTACAAGCTTAATTAAGTCAGCGTCTCCGCTAACAACCAATGTTAATGTGGGTAAAAGGGAATTACCTTGGAATATTCACTGACTCTAGTTTTAGGTTCAAGAAATGAGAACTCGATGAAATAAATCTTTGTGTTTAGTATATTGTTACAGATAATTCGAAAAAAGGTACAATATTTAATATTCTAGTCGCGTATATTAAGAGTTTACGTTAAACAGAGCGCTTAAGCTATAGCGAATGTATACTAGTTCTAAACGTGCAAGTCAACTGTGTGACTCGTAGAGATTTACAAGAACTAGCGAATGTGTACAAGTTCTAAACGTGCAAGCTAACTGTGTAACTCGTAGAGATTTACAAGAACTCGACTGGTCTGCTTGAAGCGCGGATGAGAAGTGATGTCCAGGGTGCGAAGCGTCGACCGTCTCAGCTCTCGAGTGTCCTGGTGCGCATGCGCGGGGCGATGGTGCGCGCGCCGCTGGCCTGCCTCGACGCGCTCGGTGTCACGTAGGCGCGCGTGACGTCAGAGCCTTGGAATGCGGCTCTTTGTTGGCGGAGTCCCGTTAGGTCCGACCTGTTGCTGCCTGCCTGCGTGCACGTGTTCGGGGTCCGGCGCCGACTTGTCGCTGCCTGCCTGCTTGCACGTGTTTGGGGCCTGACGTCATGCTGTGAGGGTTGTCTGGTTTATGGCCCTGTTGTAAACCGGTCCCTGGCTAAGTGCGGGTCTGGCTTTCATCCCTGTTTATGGTGGTCGAGTAGAACAGGTTTTTCCCGCTCGACCCTTGGCCTTTGTTCTGAGTTGGCGTCGGTCCGTTGGCCTGGGCTGGAATTGTTTGGCTCAGTTTCTCCTCGGGTATCGGATCGCCGCGTCGATGTTTCCTCTTAAGTGCTTCTCGGTACTTGGACGATTTATTGCTTCCGTCTGTTTAGTGTACCGAGGTTCGGGGCTGTTTAGTCTAGAGCGTATCCTAACTATGCAAAATCTTATCTTTACTAGGATGAACGCTCAGCGGGTGTTTATGTTAGGGTTCGCCTACGAACCTTTGTTTAAGTGCTTCGAGTCCCGCTGGCCGCTCTGGTTACAGTTATTTATTTATTCTAACAAATGTGGTTATTTCTAAGAAGTGCACGTGGTCGAGCGCTGGTCGTGCGATATGTCACGTAGGCCTGCTGAAGGCGTATTTCGGATGAAGGGATAAGGTTTCCCTTTTGCGCGTCGATGACGTGTACTCCTTTTATGTAGTATGAATATGAGTATATTATATTTATGGGTAAGTTTATACGATTGTTTATTATATCGTTTATTTTATCATTCGTAATAAGACGGCATGATAATTATGAGTATGCATATATATGTGTACATTCCTAAATAGCGCGATGTGCGTGTATTTCTCATAGTGTAGTATATGATGAGCGGGCGAGCCAAGATGGCGGCCTCTTAGCACAACTGTGAATATGGCTTGCTGCCTGGTGCTTTCTGCCGGGTGCGCCATGTTGCCTTGCTCTTCCCTTATGAGATATTATAATGTATTCCTATATTTTAGGTATAATACAAGTATGTGTTATGCTAATAGTAGTATACTCGAGGTAAGAGAGCAACAGTTTTAGTATGATAATAGGAAAAATATGTATATGGTAGACGTTCTTCCGGGGACGTCACACCCCCCTCCTTATTTGAAGGAAATAAGTTTTATTTCCGTAAAAGATCTTAGCGGCGTTATTAGACCAAGTTAAGATCTTTTGCTCTCTGTTGTGCTCTTTCCTCGAGCTTCTTCAACTCTATGTCAGAATTCAAGTCTAGATTTTCTGGAAAGTGAATTGACTGTGACGGAACGTGGCAAATTATTTTATTCAGTGGTTCCGTCTGCTCCTGGGCGTCAGTCGTCATTGGTTGATCGGTCTTTTGTCCTCGTAGGTGCATTAACAGATGCGTCACCGAGTCCCGCAGTGAGGCTATCAAGTGATAACTGCATCCATATGCTGTGTGGAGCGTGTAACCATGTATGCATGTGTCGATTAAGAATTTCAGCAGTGCCCATACGGCCCAGATCCCCCATATTCCTCCGACAACACTCCCGAAGGTGGTGAATCCAGTAAATAATCTTTTTGCCGTTGATTCTGCTATTCGCGTTAGAGTCTTTTCGTCTAACAGGTTATACATATTGATTGTTCCCGTCCCGATGGTCTCGCCTCGGGCGCCTCTGGATATGGTGTCGAGTAGTGCAGGTTTTTCTGCTGGAAACATGATGTGTTCCCGTAATTCTTGCAATTCCTCCTCAGTGTAAATTCCGCTTGATCCCAGGGGTCCAGGATTACTATATTTCCAATTCATGTTTGTCAAGGGCTTGAGTTTCTGCGGTACCTTGGCTTCGGATGCCCTAGGTGTGAACTTGTACCACGTCTCTTCTACCTTAAACATTGGCGGCACGACCTCGTTGCAGCTCCTCCTGGTTCCGGTCCTCACGAGAATCCTCGACTTGGGTCGCAGGAACATGCTCTCATTTTGGTGATTCACAGGAAGATCATTGTAACATTCTGCCGTCTTGCGGAATTCCACTTCTACATTTCATGATATAGATTACTTCGCCGGCTATTGTTGCAAAATAGCCGGGGCCCTTCATTAGGTTAAAGGCAAAACTGTCAGGTGATAATTCAGCGAGATTTAATGCATTTTTCAGCACCTGTTGTTCTAATTTACATTTCTGCTCGATCACGTCCCTGTATAGGTTGGTGGTCTGCGTCCTGATGTGTTTTTCTACATAAATGAATTTTGAATTGACGTACGAAAAGATGTCGATGTTTGATACTGCTAATCTTGATCGTTGTTTGAAGACTTCCGTTGGATTGGTCTCAAAGATAAATAGACGGGGGTGCTCTGTGTTTATGATTTTATAGCCGCAAATGGTGGCTCTGGACCTTTCCATTAGCGCAAAGGTTGTGTCACCCGTCTGTAGCGAGTAAACGGTTGGAGAGTCCGTCGCGTTCGTTCGGTCTGCGTATCCCGTGTATAGTACGTCGTATTTGTCAAATTTACATTCGTCGAGGGGTGTCGTTGTCCAGTAGGTATGGCCACCCTCATCGTCGATGCACTGCCCGTCTCCAAAAGGGCAGGTTGTTCCACTCTTCAGCAGAATTTGGTTGTTGGAGATCTTGACGTTCGCCGTGTACGAGTAGACCGAAATCTTGATTACTGCCTGCACGACAGCGCTTTCCCACTGTCCATAACCGTCATTGTAATATTGCCCTTGGCAGGTTCCGTCAGAGGTAAGGCTGCCGGCCAAGGTGGCGTCGCGTAGCGTCGTTACGTTTGTTGGGATCTCGACCAAATGCGTCTGTGACCCGAGGGTTAGCGTACCTGTGCGATGTAGCGTCTCACATGCTTCCCTTGAGATTCTTGGAAGGTAAGCCTTTCTTCCTCCGTCGGTCACCGAGTTGTGTGAAAATTGTCCGCATCGGTAAACTGTTCTGTCGATCTCCACTTTGCATTGTAAGACTTGCGCCTGTTTGTATTCCGTGAGTTGGAGCAATTGTATAAACGTTCGTTCGTTTTGTGTCTTGTCGTGTTCCAAATCACATTGGTCGATGTCTAGTAGATTTATAGTTGTTACGTTGAGGGCGGCTCCGCCACAGTCATACCCGATTAATGCATGGGTCCCCTTCAACCAATAAATGGTAGTGAGGAGTACGAGGACGGACCTCATGGCTGGGGTTTGCATTGACCCTGTAACGTATGTCATAATACCTATAAATTCTGACGTCTACTCTTAAATCTGCTTAGTGTACAAAATTATACGGCGTCTTTGAACATCTGACTGCCTACATAGTTAACAATTGGGCCGGAGACGGTGTACTTGGACACTTCGCCGTCCATGCCTTTACCTACGTATGTGTACGCTTCGTTCAGGTCTGGGTGAAATAGCACTGATATGTGGGTTTCGTCCGGGCGGGCGAAAAACACATCTAATACTTGATCTACTATGCCTCTTTGGCTGCGAATTCTTTTATAATACGTTCTGTAGTCGCCTTCACCCAAATCTGTTATTTTTATCATTTCCCTAAGTAATGACTTGAAAGCTTCATTGGCCTTAAAATATAGTGTTATTGTAACCTTGTACATTATGATTTTAATGTTTGTGACTGGGTATGGTAGTGTCTGCGGCTTTTCAATGAAAACTACCTCGAGATGATCGTCTTCCTCATTAGCCGGGAGCTTCATTATATTATTGTGTTCTTACTTTCTAGTGATTCCTGTGGACAGAATAATAAAGGACAGGTTGCGATTATGCCTTTGCCTTCTTCAGTTTGTCCAGGTGGACCACCCTAGTTCTATTTTCAACAAGAATTTTTACATTATTATTGGGAAGAACTTCTATTACTTCGTGCGGACCAGTATAATGGTCAGCGAATTTGTTCTTTCTGGGCTCCTTTAGGAGGAACACCAGATCTCCTGGTTTTAATTGTAGCAATTTGATTTTATTATCATAGTAACGTTTATACTTGTGTTTTGCTTGAGTTAAATTCTCTGCTGCGAGAGTCTGTATTTCATGGAGATTTTTACATAAATCCAACAAGTAACCTTCGTACGTCCTATCTGATATGGTTTCTATTGCTGCGTAGCTCGAGGGCACTCTTGCCTCTCGGCCGAACACTAATTCGTACGGTGAAAACCTTGTGCTTTCGTGAGTACTGGTATTATATGAAAACATTGCTAGCTCTAGCCACTCGTCCCAATCGTTCTTGTCTGTAACGAACTGTTTCAAGTATTCTATTAGAACGTGGTGTGACCTTTCAATCGAACCATTTGACTGCGGGTGGAAAGCTGTGGTCCTGTTTTGTGTTATTCTAAATCGCTTTGTGATCGCCTTCATCAGTGAGCTAGTTAAATTGGCGCCCTGATCCGTGAGGATATGACGGGGTGCGCCGTAAATACAAATGAAGTTTTTTACCAAGCCATCAGCGATTGCCACCGAGTCGGTTTCTTTCAACGGGATTGCTAGCGAGTACTTGGTGAGGAGGTCTTGGATTGTTAAAATATGACTATTTCCTCGTTTTGTAATGGGCAGAGGGCCCACAACGTCCATGGAGATTTTCTCAAAGGCAGCGTCAGGAGTATCTGTTATTACCATTGGTTGCTTATGCTTTACTCGCGTGAGCTTCCTAGTGGCGCACTGCCAACACCTGCCTATATAATCTTGTACCTGGCGTTTCATATTCGGCCATGCGTACTTTTGTCTAATTCTACGGTAAGTTTTGGTCACGCCCTTGTGACCCCCTAACGCAGATTCATGATTTTCTTGAATAATTCCGGCCCTAAGCTCCTCCGCCGGAGTTTGAATTAAGTCTTCGTAAATAGTCAGCGTGCAAGGACAATCGCTGAGTGCGATTTTTATCCTATTTAAAATTTCCTTCCACGAAATATTATCTACGAATGCTGTTCTGGCTAGTGCTATTTCTGCTAACTCTATTTCCATAATTACGTCTAACAGAGATGCCAGAGCTTCTTTAAATATTTCTCTGTCGAGGTGCCTTTTTGTTGATTCTTTGATTGGCAAACATATAATGTTTCTATTGTCTTTTTGTATTAGCCTAGCTCTTCCTAGTGCTAAATCCTCTAATTTTGGTATCTTGAATTTACTGAATAGATCGTGCGCTCCGCGGTCTATAGGTTCACCCTGCTGCGAGACGAAACAGACCATGTTCCCTTTATGAATTGATAAGTTCTCCTTACTCCTAGTGATCTTTAATTCGGGGTCTGCGGCGAGCTCGTAGGGCTGCGAACCTGGTTCTACGATTTCGTCGGAGTCGCTTACGTCGCTGTCGACGCATTCATGCTCGTTACCGTGCTCAGGACCTGAATCTGAGTCTTCATCAGCATCGGTTGCTTGATTTTCTACAGGGGTGTCCTGGCCTATTACGTCAAAGGCTTTGTCCCTGCGATCTAAACTCGTTGACGCTTCCGGAAGGGAAATTCTACTGGTGTCCCCCCCATTCTCCTGCTCCATCGTTTCGACTATAGGGTCCAAACCCGTGCTTTGATATTGGGGCGGCTCGTTTCCGAACTGTCCCAGAGGTGAACTTTCCCGATTGTCTGTCGAGGTTGGCTCAGTGGTCTCAACGTTGGGTGGAGGCAAAGCGTATATATGTATCTTGAAAGGTTGTTTGAACACCTTGTTGATTAGTTTTATTACGGTCTTCCAGGACAGTTTGTCAAGACCACAACCTATCCTGGGCATCGCGAGACGATAGTCTGCATTTCTTTTACACGTGCGCCTGAGTTGAATCAGGGCTTTTTCTAGATTTTTCAACGTAGGCTTATCGTTGCTACGTTTTTTTGTTATTAGATAATAAACGAAGCGCCTGCCCACCTGAAGCTGAGCCACTTCACCTACCTTGGCGTTCTGTTGTTTCAGTTCGTCAAGTCTACCAAATTTCTCCCGGAATTGCACTGCGATGCCGGCTCCCATATGCAGGTCCTCAGCTACGCAATGCACCAGCGAGAAATTTTCGTCTACTGTAAATAGGTCTCCTGTCATTTCGGTCGTGACCGGAGGTAGCTCGAAAATGTCTTCGTTTGTGGTGTCGGTCTCGTCTGTCGTATCTAACTCTAGTGTCTGTATGGTCGCGAGTTCGGGGTCCAACGGGGCTGGATCCGTATCGTCGACCGGGTTTCTGGAGAGGGCGTCGGCGTTCGTATTGGCACGCCCTTCCTTATATTTTATTGTGCACTGAAACTCAGCTAGGAGGGTCTTCCACCTAATGAGTCGTGCACATGGGCTTTTATTTTTATGAAACCATGACAAGGCTTTTTGGTCAGATATTACAGTAAATTCTCTGCCGTAGAGGTACGGTCTAAAGTAATTCACGCACCAAACTACTGCTAAAAGTTCCTTTTCGAACGTAGAGTAATTTTTTTCGGCTGATGTTAACACCCGTGATACGTACGATATAGGTAAATCTTTCCCAATTTCTCCCTGACTCAGGACACCCCCGATTGCATAACCGGACGCGTCCGTTGTGACCAGGAAAGGTCGCTCGAAATCTGGGTACTGCAGGATCGGTTTCTCGCATAACCTGTCGCGTAAAAACTCAAAAGCTGATTGGTGTTGTTCTTTCCATTCAAAGCTTTCCCCTTTTTTGAGAAGGTTCGTGAGCGGTTTCGCGATTTTAGAAAAACCCGGTATGAACCGTCTGTAATAACCTGCTAGCCCTAAAAATTGCTTGATGTTCTTAGCATTTTTGGGAACTGGAAATTTTTTCACGGACTCGACTTTCTTTGGGTCCGGTTCCACACCTACGTCGCTGATCACGTGTCCTAAGTAAGTAACTTCGTGTCTGAGAAATTCACACTTGTCTGGTTGTAAGGCTAGGTTTGCCTTCCGCAATCTACTCATTAATCGCGTGACTTTTCGCTCGTGTTCTTCTAAAGTAGACGCGTATCCATTATATTAACGTCCATGATATATCATACAAACAACAGGAATTAACAGGAACTTGGACTATTGATAAACGCAAATCATTGATTCCGCAACGTTTCGACCATTTTATTTGGCCTTCTTCAGGCGTCTATAAACATACATATAAATACAAAATATTTTAAACACAACGCATAATACATATAACAAGATTATACAATTAATAGCAAATAAATTTACCTCAATTTATAAGCGTAAACAATATAAATCTTCTTATACCACTTCATTAGCTACTCATAAATAATTAACAAAATTCAAAAATTTATTAATTAAAAAGAACGCAGCTAACAGAACCGACTTGTACATGTAAATAAACTGTCGACCGCAGTCGACCTCAAAATATACATAAATGAGGAAACAGTAAGCGAATGAAGCGCCCTTGTTTCCCACATTCACCGCCGCGGGAATTCAAAACAATACTCTAAAACATTTCTACAATATCTGAGTCAAAACAAAATTAAATACATTAAAATAGTCTAAACATTCAAAAATAAAGTAAAACTAACGTGCGTCACCAAGATAATCGTTATAAACCGATAAAATCTCGTTGTACATTGCACTCAGATTCTGGGTGTCAGTACGCTTATTTACCGTGTCATTAAGTTTAATCCAAACCATTTCACTAACCGATCTTTTTAACCAGTTATTCTCTAAATCTAAGATCTTCGCTTTGTCAAAATCAAACCCATGACCCGAGTCGAAGTAATGTGCGGCCAGCGCTGTTTTGTTCTCATCCAAGATTTTAACATTCCTACAACTATTCCTATGTTGGTAAATCCTATTTTTTAAATACTGTTTGGTTTGACCCACATAACAAAGTCCACAAGAGCACGGGATCTTGTACACTACACCTGCTCTTTGATCCTGCTGCACTGGATCCTTTAACTTAGTGTATAATGATTTTATTTTATACACGTTATAATAAGCCAGCTTTACATTAGTACCTGTAAAACAACTATTAATTTTATGTGACAAGCCCGGAACAAAAGGAAACCGGCAGTACTTGATGAAATTCGTAGGACGAACTCCACCAACCCCACCATTTGCTTTATTCTCTTTAAACTTAATGATAGCTGCACGAACAAACGATCTTGGATAACTGTTATTAGTTAACAATATCTCAATTTTTTGATAATTGTCCTCATGATACTCTTCGCTGCTAAGTCTAAACATTCTATCCAGTAAACCATGAATCATTCCCACTTTCTGTGACATTGGGTGGTTGGAACAGAAATTCAAAATTCTTCCTGAACTAGTTGGTTTGGTGTACCAATTAGTCTTCAAATGGTTGTTGGATCTTTCAACCATGATATCTAGGAATGGAATACAACCATTCTGTTCCACTTCCATGGTGAACTGGATATTCTCTTCAAAGCTATTAAACAACTCCAAGACTCTGTTTAATTCCGTCTCAGGGACTGCAGCGATAGTATCATCTACGTACAATTTAATAAACGCAATGTTAAACGGGAGGACCGTAATTATCTGTTGTAACACATAATTCATAACAATATTGGCCAACACCGGACTAGCTGGATTGCCCATACTACAACCTTCAACCTGTCTGTACAACACCCCATTATACGTAAAATAACTGGTTTCAAAACAAAACTCTATAAGTTTAATAAGCAAAAATTTAGGAACTTTAACTAAATGTTTGATGTTGTCCCAAGATTCATTAATGACCTTCAATACTAAATCCTTACGGATATTTGTAAACAACGAGACTACGTCAAGTGATATCAATCTATAATCACTATGTAATTCAACGTCTCTAATAAAATCAACGAATTGAAAAGAATTTAATAAATTAAAACTAAAAGTATCCACAACCGGTGTCAAAATTTCATGTACAACTCGCGACAACTTATAGCTAGGAGATTGTATGCAACTCACTACCGGACGTAACTTGCAAGTTGGTTTGTGCGTCTTACGTAGTCCATATATCCGTGGTGCTCGAGTATAGCTCGACCGAAGGTTCTTCTCTTCAGCTTCGTCAATCACACCCGAAGATGCTAGCTCCGCCACCAGGTTATTGGCTCTTTTTTGGTACGTGAGAGTTGGATCTCTATGAAGAGGTAGGTAAGTTGTCCTGTCACTAATTAGTGCGCTCATCTCTCTCTCGTACTCTTCTCGGAACATGATGACAGTTGAGTTCCCCTTGTCTGATCTTGATACCACCAAATCTTCATTTTCTCTCAAAAACTTTTTTGTAACGATTAAATCTTTATTTAACATTAGACGGTCTTCAGAACGTGATTGTCCCTTACAAAAATTGGATAAAATGTTGATACTTTTAGATCTCAGATTTTCTTTCACTGCGGATAAGTCAGCCGCATTACAATTGTCTAACTTTACTGCACTGATGCAATACTCTAGATCTTTAATAACTTCAGGAACTATAGTGATCTTATTTTGGATCTGTAGCCCAAAGTTTGGCTCCAGGCTTAGCGTTCTGTAAACTTGTTTGGGGAGTTCTCTATTAGTGTAATTAAAAACACATTTATTTGCATCCGGTAACCTGATGCCATTTAAACGTTGTTGTACCAACTCCTCCAACTTCTTCATGTTAACCTCTTTAATCCTCGTAAAGATTTTTGAAAACCTCACCTTGTTCACAGATTTACAATTGTCAAACAAGGGCTGTGGTATTAAACTCTTCAGTTGGTGGAGTTCGTCCTACGAATTTCATCAAGTACTGCCGGTTTCCTTTTGTTCCGGGCTTGTCACATAAAATTAATAGTTGTTTTACAGGTACTAATGTAAAGCTGGCTTATTATAACGTGTATAAAATAAAATCATTATACACTAAGTTAAAGGATCCAGTGCAGCAGGATCAAAGAGCAGGTGTAGTGTACAAGATCCCGTGCTCTTGTGGACTTTGTTATGTGGGTCAAACCAAACAGTATTTAAAAAATAGGATTTACCAACATAGGAATAGTTGTAGGAATGTTAAAATCTTGGATGAGAACAAAACAGCGCTGGCCGCACATTACTTCGACTCGGGTCATGGGTTTGATTTTGACAAAGCGAAGATCTTAGATTTAGAGAATAACTGGTTAAAAAGATCGGTTAGTGAAATGGTTTGGATTAAACTTAATGACACGGTAAATAAGCGTACTGACACCCAGAATCTGAGTGCAATGTACAACGAGATTTTATCGGTTTATAACGATTATCTTGGTGACGCACGTTAGTTTTACTTTATTTTTGAATGTTTAGACTATTTTAATGTATTTAATTTTGTTTTGACTCAGATATTGTAGAAATGTTTTAGAGTATTGTTTTGAATTCCCGCGGCGGTGAATGTGGGAAACAAGGGCGCTTCATTCGCTTACTGTTTCCTCATTTATGTATATTTTGAGGTCGACTGCGGTCGACAGTTTATTTACATGTACAAGTCGGTTCTGTTAGCTGCGTTCTTTTTAATTAATAAATTTTTGAATTTTGTTAATTATTTATGAGTAGCTAATGAAGTGGTATAAGAAGATTTATATTGTTTACGCTTATAAATTGAGGTAAATTTATTTGCTATTAATTGTATAATCTTGTTATATGTATTATGCGTTGTGTTTAAAATATTTTGTATTTATATGTATGTTTATAGACGCCTGAAGAAGGCCAAATAAAATGGTCGAAACGTTGCGGAATCAATGATTTGCGTTTATCAATAGTCCAAGTTCCTGTTAATTCCTGTTGTTTGTAGACGCGTATATTACTATGTCATCCAGGTATACGAACAGCTCTATACCCTGCGATCCTAACAACACTTGGTCCATTAGTCTCTGGAAAGTAGCTGGCGCATTCTTCAGCCCGAATGGCATACGCGTGAATTCATAATGCCCGTGCGGTGTCGAGAAGGCGGTTTTGGGAGCGTCCTTCTCGTCCATTTGTATTTGATGAAAGCCCGATGCTAAATCGAATACCGAAAAATACCGGGCATTCCCTAACTGGTCAAGGATTTCAGTGATGTTGGGCAACGGATATGCGTCACCTATCGTTTTTTCGTTCAATTTACGATAATCTATCACGATCCTCCATCTCTTATTTCCCTTCGAATCGGCCTTTTTCGGTACGATCCAAAGTGGCGAACTATAAGGCGATACCGATGGCTTGATTACGCCATTCTGTTCCATTTCGGTCACCTGCCTAGCTATTTCGTCCTTGTGGACGGGCGGGAATCTGTATTGCTTAGTGTGTACCGGTAGGTCATCGGTGGTAGCTATTTTATGTTTCATGACACCTGTGCATCGGAGCTTGTCGTCCGGCAGATGAAAGACATCTGCGTTTTCTCGAACTATCCTGGCTACACTGTCTTTTTCCTCATCGTTAAGATGATCTAATCTCAATAATTTCGTAATAGTTTCGGAGCGTCTAGAGAGTTTCTCGTAGGAGTCAGTAACGTCTGTTATCGAACATTTGTTTATGGTAATGTGTTCGGTCTCCCCTAACGGTATTGCTTCGCTCGTATCCAACAGTTCTACGGTGGGGACTGGTATAAGTTTGTCCTCCTCCGTGGTGTTTACCGCGCGGATCGTTGCCCTACCTCCGTCATCCTTAACAATAGCGTTCCCTATATAGACTCCCTTGCAACTGTCAAGAAGGGGTACATATCCTTCTTTGATACTATCTTCACTAATTTTAATAGGGAAGGCTATGTTCGTACGCTTGGGCACGAGGACGGTTTCTCTATCGTTAAAATAAACGGATTTGTTCAGTACTTCGAGGCATTGGTCCGCGTAGTTAACATTGGCTTCGAACTGGGTAAGGAAGGCTGACCCTAGGATACCGTCACTTTTGATGGGAAAGGTATTCTCAACTACGTGAAAATCCGTTTTGAAACCAAACATTTCCAATTCCGTTGCTCCTAAACTATAGTGTGGTACGTCTCCTATTCCTATAATAGTGATACGCCTCTTGGGGTTCACTTTACGAAAGTCTTTTACATTAGAGGCCTTTACGATATTGGCCTCTGCTCCCGTATCTATCATGAAGTCTATTGCGGTTTTCGTATCTTTGGAATCTAAGTTTACTGTAGGTATTTTTCCTTTTAAGTAGAGGCAGATGGACCTGTTTCCACCTCCTCTGTCTCTATGGCATTGGCCCTTGTTACTCGGGGGCTGCCCGTGTTCCCCGAGGGCCCTGCTCCGTTTCCCGAGTTGTTTCGGCTAATTGTTTCATGGTATCTACGTTTACGGCATTCGTTGTATGAATGTCCTATGCTCTTGCAGTAGCTACATTCGACTACGTTTGCACTTCGCGCTGTCGACTGTTGGCTCGACGGCGGTTTGTTTTTGTAACAATTTGCTGTGCTGTGGGTCGACCGCCCGCACAGCGTACACGATTCTCTATTTTCCACGGGTCTGCTTACCGCGGGTCTCCTAATTGCTCGGCACTGATCGGTTAGGTGATTACTACGGCCGCAATGTTTACACGGCTCTGCGTTATTACTCTCGGCCCTGCTCGCGCCGCGGCTCCTAGCCCGATCTCTATCTAATTCTAGTGCCTTGCTGGCATCTATAGCCCTTTCGTAGGCTGTCTTCAGGTTGGAGTAACCTTTGATCAATACTGCATTCCGGCAGTCGCTCGGTAGTCCGCCGACAAATGCCTCGCAGACTTCCTCATCTAACCTGATTATCTCTGCGTTGGTTAACTCGCGGTTCTTTCTTCGTTCCGCTTCTATTAATCCCGTTTTTATGTCGCGGGTTCTCCCTATGTAATCTAGCACGTGTTCATCAGCGTATTTATACAGCTGACCAAGCTCTCCACGGTAATGATTCGCGGATCTAATGGGCGCGAATACTTCCGTGAGTTTGTCCAAGAGTCCTTGCAGGGTTGCAAAACTCTCGTCTTCGATTACTGCGTATGCTCGATCGGCGAGCTTGCTTCTGATGAGGCGCGTGAGGTACCCCTCCAAGCTGGGTGTTACCATCTCGAGTGCCCTCTTGCACGCCCGATTAAACTGCATTACGGTGATGTTTTTCCCGTCAAATTTTGGGACTACCGCTAACGCGTCTTTAACCGATATGGATTGCTCCGCTAACGGCAGAGTAGGAGGAACGGGTGCCTGCACGGTGTTAACGACTTGAGTAACTTGGGGGCGGGTGATTCCCGAGATCTTATCCTTCAGGGCCTGCTCCCTTTTCTTTAACTGTTCCTCGCGCTCAGCTAATTTCCTCCTTCTCTCCCGGTACGGATCTGCTAACGCGGCCTGGTACGCGAGTTCTTGCTCCTGCAATTCTAATTCGCGCTCCCAAATCTCCTGCTCGCGTAATTGTATTTCCAAGTCCTTATCGAGGACTAATTCTTCCGGCACGCCTGGCTCACCTAATTCTTGAGGTCCCAGGTCCGGACCTGCTATTCCTCCGCGTAGGGTTTTGAGTTTCTCGCGGTTTTCTTTTTGAATGCGTCTGATCAACGCTTCTCTAGCTAACGCTTCTGCTTCTAAATTCAAATCTTCGTCGTCAGTTGGGACGGAAACCACTGACTTTATTGAAATGTGATCATTTTCTGAATTGAGGGCGTTTCTACCAATCGCTCCTCTGCTGAGTGGATCAGGGCGGTAACTGTCCACAGGGTTAGGTTTTTGAGGCGCCACGGATTTTCTTAAGTCGCCTTTCTTTCTTTCTGCCTTCTTTTTGAAGTGCAGAATTTCTGCTTCTAACCTTAATTCATCCTTACTCCGCGTACACACTGGACCGGGTTCCCTAAATGTAGCGTCTGTGGCTAATTCTATGCTTTGGGTAACTGCCCTATCTGTGCCGCGTGAATTTTGCGCTACGAGAAGTTGTACTTCCCGATCTATTTCTGCCTTCTTACGGAGGAGTTCGGACAGCTGTGTGTCCTCTACAGGACCTAACCGCGGTTCATCCATTTTCGAACGGCCCGTCGCTTCGTTAGTGTCCCTAATTTTAACGTCTGTCACGCTCGCGGAGAGCTGTGCAGGATTTTTAGAATCGTCTACCTTGCTCGTTTTGAACTGCGTAGGATATTTGATTTCTTCTACTGTGCCTTTTATTGGCTGTGTAGGATGTGGTACGTCTTGCGCGGGGCCCTCGGTCGGGTTGTGCCGCTGCGTCTTTGTATTCGCGTTCGCGATTTCTTTCGCCTCGAGCTCGGCGAGCCTAGCAAGTTTCTTTTGAACTTCTTCGGATAACCCCGCGTCTTTACTCGATTCAATCGCGCGCTGTTTTTTCTCTAATTCAGCTTCTTGTTGTCTGAATTGTTCGCTAAGATGTTTTGACTTCTTATCTATTTCTGCTTGACGTTCCTCTAACGCTTCCCTTTCTTTTTGGAGCCTCTTTTCCTTATTGGAAACCTCCTGTTTTATGAATTCTATATCGGTCTCCGTGTATTTAAGTTGTAAGCTATCATCTACCGATGCGCCGCTTTCCTTTTTGCTACCTGTTCTAGTTTCGATAGGCATATTGGTTTCGCGTGTGAATCTTTATCCTATTTATAGAAATAATCTCAAGCGTGTGGAGTCCCCGTGTGATTCGCTTTTATTGTATTTGTCGAGCGTTATTTCACGATTCCGTCCGTAGTTTGTGCGTTCGTCCCGATCGCGTTCTTTGCGGCTGAGGTGAGTTTTCTTGCTACTCCCGTTACGCGTGTGTTGCGAAGTTCGGTTCACTGTCTTTGCTACTTTCGCGGATCTCGTCTTTAATAACTCGCACCGATTATTTTTAGTTGAATTCGGATTTTAACAAGATCAATTTTTAAACGAATCCCACCGCTGCCACCAGAAATTTTATTGCCTGTGACGTCCCAGACGCACTAGTCAACAAAAAAAAAACAATTCTTAACGTTGACGCACGCGGAGCGACACTGCAATAACGGAGCCCTGTTTTATTTGAGGGACCCGGGCCCCCGCTATGGATTATATTCGTCGTTTAGGATGATATGGGGTAACGTAAATGAGCGTCTTACCTTTAGTCGAGGTAGATGGTCTCTGGTTCGGAGTCCAGGTCGATAACTTCCGGCTCTTCTACCCAGTCGTATACGGTTGGTACAGGGAACAGCTTCCTCCTAATGTCGATTTGCTCGTATAACAGCCCCTCGCTGACTCTAGTAACCGTCTGTATGACTTCACGTTCTACGCCGTGAGTTGAGAACGGGTGGTCAACCTTGGGTTGGCTGGATGCGTGCGACGAGAAAGAGCCCGATTCTTCGTTAGAGCTAGGTTGTGTATAGATCGGAAGGATCTCTACTGGACCGTTGATACGTTTGATTCTGGCTTGTAATATAGTTTGCTTCTTAGCCCGTAGTCGTCGGCCTGCGCGATGTCTATTCTTACGACCGTGACGCTTACTGGACTTTGACATCTACCGATTATAGAAAGGGGTAGGAGTTAATTAACTTGGAAAAGCTAGTTTTACAAGCTTAATTAAGTCAGCGTCTCCGCTAACAACCAATGTTAATGTGGGTAAAAGGGAATTACCTTGGAATATTCACTGACTCTAGTTTTAGGTTCAAGAAATGAGAACTCGATGAAATAAATCTTTGTGTTTAGTATATTGTTACAGATAATTCGAAAAAAGGTACAATATTAAATATTCTAGTCGCGTATATTAAGAGTTTACGTTAAACAGAGCGCTTAAGCTATAGCGAATGTATACTAGTTCTAAACGTGCAAGTCAACTGTGTGACTCGTAGAGATTTACAAGAACTAGCGAATGTGTACAAGTTCTAAACGTGCAAGCTAACTGTGTAACTCGTAGAGATTTACAAGAACTCGACTGGTCTGCTTGAAGCGCGGATGAGAAGTGATGTCCAGGGTGCGAAGCGTCGACCGTCTCAGCTCTCGAGTGTCCTGGTGCGCATGCGCGGGGCGATGGTGCGCGCGCCGCTGGCCTGCCTCGACGCGCTCGGTGTCACGTAGGCGCGCGTGACGTCAGAGCCTTGGAATGCGGCTCTTTGTTGGCGGAGTCCCGTTAGGTCCGACCTGTTGCTGCCTGCCTGCGTGCACGTGTTCGGGGTCCGGCGCCGACTTGTCGCTGCCTGCCTGCTTGCACGTGTTCGGGGCCTGACGTCATGCTGTGAGGGTTGTCTGGTTTATGGCCCTGTTGTAAACCGGTCCCTGGCTAAGTGCGGGTCTGGCTTTCATCCCTGTTTATGGTGGTCGAGTAGAACAGGTTTTTCCCGCTCGACCCTTGGCCTTTGTTCTGAGTTGGCGTCGGTCCGTTGGCCTGGGCTGGAATTGTTTGGCTCAGTTTCTCCTCGGGTATCGGATCGCCGCGTCGATGTTTCCTCTTAAGTGCTTCTCGGTACTTGGACGATTTATTGCTTCCGTCTGTTTAGTGTACCGAGGTTCGGGGCTGTTTAGTCTAGAGCGTATCTTAACTATGCAAAATCTTATCTTTACTAGGATGAACGCTCAGCGGGTGTTTATGTTAGGGTTCGCCTACGAACCTTTGTTTAAGTGCTTCGAGTCCCGCTGGCCGCTCTGGTTACAGTTATTTATTTATTCTAACAAATGTGGTTATTTCTAAGAAGTGCACGTGGTCGAGCGCTGGTCGTGCGATATGTCACGTAGGCCTGCTGAAGGCGTATTTCGGATGAAGGGATAAGGTTTCCCTTTTGCGCGTCGATGACGTGTACTCCTTTTATGTAGTATGAATATGAGTATATTATATTTATGGGTAAGTTTATACGATTGTTTATTATATCGTTTATTTTATCATTCGTAATAAGACGGCATGATAAATATGAGTATGCATATATATGTGTACATTCCTAAATAGCGCGATGTGCGTGTATTTCTCATAGTGTAGTATATGATGAGCGGGCGAGCCAAGATGGCGGCCTCTTAGCACAACTGTGAATATGGCTTGCTGCCTGGTGCTTTCTGCCGGGTACGCCATGTTGCCTTGCTCTTCGCTTATGAGATATTATAATGTATTCCTATATTTTAGGTATAATACAAGTATGTGTTATGCTAATAGTAGTATACTCGAGGTAAGAGAGCAACAGTTTTAGTATGATAATAGGAAAAATATGTATATGGTAGACGTTCTTCCGGGGACGTCACAGCGTAGCGTCGTTACGTTTGTTGGGATCTCGACCAAATGCGTCTGTGACCCGAGGGTTAGCGTATGTGACGTCCCCGGAAGAACGTCTACCATATACATATTTTTCCTATTATCATACTAAAACTGTTGCTCTCTTACCTCGAGTATACTACTATTAGCATAACACATACCTGTATCATACCTAAGATGTAGGAATACATTATAATATCTCATAAGCGAAGAGCAAGGCAACATGGCGTACCCGGCAGAAAGCACCAGGCAGCAAGCCATATTCACAGTCGTGCTAAGAGGCCGCCATCTTGGCTCGCCCGCTCATCATATACAACACTATGAGAAATACACGCACATCGCGCTATTCAGGAATGTGCACATATATATGCATACTCATAATTATCATGCCGTCTCATTACGAATGATAAAATAAACGATATAATAAACAATCGTATAAACTTACCCATAAATATAATATACTCATATTCATATTACATAAAAGGAGTACACGTCATCGACGCGCAAAAGGGAAACCTTATCCCTTCATCCGAAATACGCCTTCAGCAGGCCTACGTGACATTCCGCACGTCCAGCGCTCGACCACGTGCACTTCTTAGAAATAACCACATTTGTTAGAATAAATAAATAACTGTAACCAGAGCGGCCAGCGGGACTCGAAGCACTTAAACAAAGGTTCGTAGGCGAACCCTAACATAAACACCCGCTGAGCGTTCATCCTAGTAAAGATAAGATTTTGCATAGTTAAGATACGCTCTAGACTAAACAGCCCCGAACCTCGGTACGCTAAACAGACGGAAGCAATAAATCGTCCAAGTACCGAGAAGCACTTAAGAAGAAACATCGACACGGCGATCCGATACCCGAGGAGAAACTGAGCCAAACATTTCCAATTCCGTTGCTCCTAAACTATAGTGTGGTACGTCTCCTATTCCTATAATAGTGATACGCCTCTTGGGGTTCACTTTACGAAAGTCTTTTACATTAGAGGCCTTTACGATATTGGCCTCTGCTCCCGTATCTATCATGAAGTCTATTGCGGTTTTCGTATCTTTGGAATCTAAGTTTACTGTAGGTATTTTTCCTTTTAAGTAGAGGCAGATGGACCTGTTTCCACCTCCTCTGTCTCTATGGCATTGGCCCTTGTTACTCGGGGGCTGCCAGTGTTCCCCGAGGGCCCTGCTCCGTTTCCCGAGCTGTTTCGGCTAATTGTTTCATGGTATCTACGTTTACGGCATTCGTTGTATGAATGTCCTATGCTCTTGCAGTAGCTACATTCGACTACGTTTGCACTTCGCGCTGTCGACTGTTGGCTCGACGGCGGTTTGTTTTTGTAACAATTTGCTGTGCTGTGGGTCGACCGCCCGCACAGCGTACACGATTCTCTATTTTCCACGGGTCTGCTTACCGCGGGTCTCCTAATTGCTCGGCACTGATCGGTTAGGTGATTACTACGGCCGCAATGTTTACACGGCTCTGCGTTATTACTCTCGGCCCTGCTCGCGCCGCGGCTCCTAGCCCGATCTCTATCTAATTCTAGTGCCTTGCTGGCATCTATAGCCCTTTCGTAGGCTGTCTTCAGGTTGGAGTAACCTTTGATCAATACTGCATTCCGGCAGTCGCTCGGTAGTCCGCCGACAAATGCCTCGCAGACTTCCTCATCTAACCTGATTATCTCTGCGTTGGTTAACTCGCGGTTCTTTCTTCGTTCCGCTTCTATTAATCCCGTTTTTATGTCGCGGGTTCTCCCTATGTAATCTAGCACGTGTTCATCAGCGTATTTATACAGCTGACCAAGCTCTCCACGGTAATGATTCGCGGATCTAATGGGCGCGAATACTTCCGTGAGTTTGTCCAAGAGTCCTTGCAGGGTTGCAAAACTCTCGTCTTCGATTACTGCGTATGCTCGATCGGCGAGCTTGCTTCTGATGAGGCGCGTGAGGTACCCCTCCAAGCTGGGTGCTACCATCTCGAGTGCCCTCTTGCACGCCCGATTAAACTGCATTACGGTGATGTTTTTCCCGTCAAATTTTGGGACTACCGCTAACGCGTCTTTAACCGATATGGATTGCTCCGCTAACGGCAGAGTAGGAGGAACGGGTGCCTGCACGGTGTTAACGACTTGAGTAGCTTGGGGGCGGGTGATTCCCGAGATCTTATCCTTCAGGGCCTGCTCCCTTTTCTTTAACTGTTCCTCGCGCTCAGCTAATTTCCTCCTTCTCTCCCGGTACGGATCTGCTAACGCGGCCTGGTACGCGAGTTCTTGCTCCTGCAATTCTAATTCGCGCTCCCAAATCTCCTGCTCGCGTAATTGTATTTCCAAGTCCTTATCGAGGACTAATTCTTCCGGCACGCCTGGCTCACCTAATTCTTGAGGTCCCAGGTCCGGACCTGCTATTCCTCCGCGTAGGGTTTTGAGTTTCTCGCGGTTTTCTTTTTGAATGCGTCTGATCAACGCTTCTCTAGCTAACGCTTCTGCTTCTAAATTCAAATCTTCGTCGTCAGTTGGGACGGAAACCACTGACTTTATTGAAATGTGATCATTTTCTGAATTGAGGGCGTTTCTACCAATCGCTCCTCTGCTGAGTGGATCAGGGCGGTAACTGTCCACAGGGTTAGGTTTTTGAGGCGCCACGGATTTTCTTAAGTCGCCTTTCTTTCTTTCTGCCTTCTTTTTGAAGTGCAGAATTTCTGCTTCTAACCTTAATTCATCCTTACTCCGCATACACACTGGACCGGGTTCCCTAAATGTAGCGTCTGTGGCTAATTCTATGCTTCGGGTAACTGCCCTATCTGTGCCGCGTGAATTTTGCGCTACGAGAAGTTGTACTTCCCGATCTATTTCTGCCTTCTTACGGAGGAGTTCGGACAGCTGTGTGTCCTCTACAGGACCTAACCGCGGTTCATCCATTTTCGAACGGCCCGTCGCTTCGTTAGTGTCCCTAATTTTAACGTCTGTCACGCTCGCGGAGAGCTGTGCAGGATTTTTAGAATCGTCTACCTTGCTCGTTTTGAACTGCGTAGGATATTTGATTTCTTCTACTGTGCCTTTTGTTGGCTGTGTAGGATGTGGTACGTCTTGCGCGGGGCCCTCGGTCGGGTTGTGCCGCTGCGTTTTTGTATTTGCGTTCGCGATTTCTTTCGCCTCGAGCTCGGCGAGCCTAGCAAGTTTCTTTTGAACTTCTTCGGATAACCCCGCGTCTTTACTCGATTCAATCGCGCGCTGTTTTTTCTCTAATTCAGCTTCTTGTTGTCTGAATTGTTCGCTAAGATGTTTTGACTTCTTATCTATTTCTGCTTGACGTTCCTCTAACGCTTCCCTTTCTTTTTGGAGCCTCTTTTCCTTATTGGAAACCTCCTGTTTTATGAATTCTATATCGGTCTCCGTGTATTTAAGTTGTAAGCTATCATCTACCGATGCGCCGCTTTCCTTTTTGCTACCTGTTCTAGTTTCGATAGGCATATTGGTTTCGCGTGTGAATCTTTATCCTATTTATAGAAATAATCTCAAGCGTGTGGAGTCCCCGTGTGATTCGCTTTTATTGTATTTGTCGAGCGTTATTTCACGATTCCGTCCGTAGTTTGTGCGTTCGTCCCGATCGCGTTCTTTGCGGCTGAGGTGAGTTTTCTTGCTACTCCCGTTACGCGTGTGTTGCGAAGTTCGGTTCACTGTCTTTGCTACTTTCGCGGATCTCGTCTTTAATAACTCGCACCGATTATTTTTAGTTGAATTCGGATTTTAACAAGATCAATTTTTAAACGAATCCCACCGCTGCCACCAGAAATTTTATTGCCTGTGACGTCCCAGACGCACTAGTCAACAAAAAAAAAACAATTCTTAACGTTGACGCACGCGGAGCGACACTGCAATAACGGAGCCCTGTTTTATTTGAGGGACCCGGGCCCCCGCTATGGATTATATTCGTCGTTTAGGATGATATGGGGTAACGTAAATGAGCGTCTTACCTTTAGTCGAGGTAGATGGTCTCTGGTTCGGAGTCCAGGTCGATAACTTCCGGCTCTTCTACCCAGTCGTATACGGTTGGTACAGGGAACAGCTTCCTCCTAATGTCGATTTGCTCGTATAACAGCCCCTCGCTGACTCTAGTAACCGTCTGTATGACTTCACGTTCTACGCCGTGAGTTGAGAACGGGTGGTCAACCTTGGGTTGGCTGGATGCGTGCGACGAGAAAGAGCCCGATTCTTCGTTAGAGCTAGGTTGTGTATAGATCGGAAGGATCTCTACTGGACCGTTGATACGTTTGATTCTGGCTTGTAATATAGCTTGCTTCTTAGCCCGTAGTCGTCGGCCTGCGCGATGTCTATTCTTACGACCGTGACGCTTACTGGACTTTGACATCTACCGATTATAGAAAGGGGTAGGAGTTAATTAACTTGGAAAAGCTAGTTTTACAAGCTTAATTAAGTCAGCGTCTCCGCTAACAACCAATGTTAATGTGGGTAAAAGGGAATTACCTTGGAATATTCACTGACTCTAGTTTTAGGTTCAAGAAATGAGAACTCGATGAAATAAATCTTTGTGTTTAGTATATTGTTACAGATAATTCGAAAAAAGGTACAATATTTAATATTCTAGTCGCGTATATTAAGAGTTTACGTTAAACAGAGCGCGTCAAGGCAGGCCAGCGGCGTGCGCACCATCGCCCCGCGCATGCGCACCAGGACACTCGAGAGCTGAGACGGTCGACGCTTCGCACCCTGGACATCACTTCTCATCCGCGCTTCAAGCAGACCAGTCGAGTTCTTGTAAATCTCTACGAGTTACACAGTTAGCTTGCACGTTTAGAACTTGTACACATTCGCTAGTTCTTGTAAATCTCTACGAGTCACACAGTTGACTTGCACGTTTAGAACCAGTATACATTCGCTATAGCTTAAGCGCTCTGTTTAACGTAAACTCTTAATATACGCGACTAGAATATTAAATATTGTACCTTTTTTCGAATTATCTGTAACAATATACTAAACACAAAGATTTATTTGATCGAGTTCTCATTTCTTGAACCTAAAACTAGAGTCAGTGAATATTCCAAGGTAATTCCCTTTTACCCACATTAACATTGGTTGTTAGCGGAGACGCTGACTTAATTAAGCTTGTAAAACTAGCTTTTCCAAGTTAATTAACTCCTACCCCTTTCTATAATCGGTAGATGTCAAAGTCCAGTAAGCGTCACGGTCGTAAGAATAGACATCGCGCAGGCCGACGACTACGGGCTAAGAAGCAAGCTATATTACAAGCCAGAATCAAACGTATCAACGGTCCAGTAGAGATCCTTCCGATCTATACACAACCTAGCTCTAACGAAGAATCGGGCTCTTTCTCGTCGCACGCATCCAGCCAACCCAAGGTTGACCACCCGTTCTCAACTCACGGCGTAGAACGTGAAGTCATACAGACGGTTACTAGAGTCAGCGAGGGGCTGTTATACGAGCAAATCGACATTAGGAGGAAGCTGTTCCCTGTACCAACCGTATACGACTGGGTAGAAGAGCCGGAAGTTATCGACCTGGACTCCGAACCAGAGACCATCTACCTCGACTAAAGGTAAGACGCTCATTTACGTTACCCCATATCATCCTAAACGACGAATATAATCCATAGCGGGGGCCCGGGTCCCTCAAATAAAACAGGGCTCCGTTATTGCAGTGTCGCTCCGCGTGCGTCAACGTTAAGAATTGTTTTTTTTTTGTTGACTAGTGCGTCTGGGACGTCACACGTACCTGTGCGATGTAGCGTCTCACATGCTTCCCTTGAGATTCTTGGAAGGTAAGCCTTTCTTCCTCCGTCGGTCACCGAGTTGTGTGAAAATTGTCCGCATCGGTAAACTGTTCTGTCGATCTCCACTTTGCATTGTAAGACTTGCGCCTGTTTGTATTCCGTGAGTTGGAGCAATTGTATAAACGTTCGTTCGTTTTGTGTCTTGTCGTGTTCCAAATCACATTGGTCGATGTCTAGTAGATTTATAGTTGTTACGTTAAGGGCAGCTCCGCCACAGTCATACCCGATTAATGCATGGGCCCCCTTCAACCAACAAATGGTAGTGAGGAGTACGAGGACGGACCTCATGGCTGGGGTTTGCATTGACCCTGTAACGTATGTCATAATACCTATAAATTCTGACGTCTACTCTTAAATCTGCTTAGTGTACGAAATTATACGGCGTCTGTGAACATCTGACTGCCTACATAGTTAACAATTGGGCCGGAGACGGTGTACTTGGACACTTCGCCGTCCATGCCTTTACCTACGTATGTGTACGCTTCGTTCAGGTCTGGGTGAAATAGCACTGATATGTGGGTTTCGTCCGGGCGGGCGAAAAACACATCTAATACTTGATCTACTATGCCTCTTTGGCTGCGAATTCTTTTATAATACGTTCTGTAGTCGCCTTCACCCAAATCTGTTATTTTTATCATTTCCCTAAGTAATGACTTGAAAGCTTCGTTGGCCTTAAAATATAGTGTTATTGTAACCTTGTACATTATGATTTTAATGTTTGTGACTGGGTATGGTAGTGTCTGCGGCTTTTCAATGAAAACTACTTCGAGATGATCGTCTTCCTCATTAGCCGGGAGCTTCATTATATTATTGTGTTCTTACTTTCTAGTGATTCCTGTGGACAGAATAATAAAGGATAGGTGCGATTATGCCTTTGCCTTTTTCAGTTTGTC
The DNA here is from genome assembly GCF_021901455.1 of Neodiprion lecontei. NCBI lineage: Eukaryota > Metazoa > Arthropoda > Insecta > Hymenoptera > Diprionidae > Neodiprion > Neodiprion lecontei. The sequence goes on from NW_025791834.1 coordinate 86,845, forward strand.
CAGGTGGACCACCCTAGTTCTATTTTCAACAAGAATTTTTACATTATTATTGGGAAGAACTTCTATTACTTCGTGCGGACCAGTGTGACGTCCCAGACGCACTAGTCAACAAAAAAAAAACAATTCTTAACGTTGACGCACGCGGAGCGACACTGCAATAACGGAGCCCTGTTTTATTTGAGGGACCCGGGCCCCCGCTATGGATTATATTCGTCGTTTAGGATGATATGGGGTAACGTAAATGAGCGTCTTACCTTTAGTCGAGGTAGATGGTCTCTGGTTCGGAGTCCAGGTCGATAACTTCCGGCTCTTCTACCCAGTCGTATACGGTTGGTACAGGGAACAGCTTCCTCCTAATGTCGATTTGCTCGTATAACAGCCCCTCGCTGACTCTAGTAACCGTCTGTATGACTTCACGTTCTACGCCGTGAGTTGAGAACGGGTGGTCAACCTTGGGTTGGCTGGATGCGTGCGACGAGAAAGAGCCCGATTCTTCGTTAGAGCTAGGTTGTGTATAGATCGGAAGGATCTCTACTGGACCGTTGATACGTTTGATTCTGGCTTGTAATATAGCTTGCTTCTTAGCCCGTAGTCGTCGGCCTGCGCGATGTCTATTCTTACGACCGTGACGCTTACTGGACTTTGACATCTACCGATTATAGAAAGGGGTAGGAGTTAATTAACTTGGAAAAGCTAGTTTTACAAGCTTAATTAAGTCAGCGTCTCCGCTAACAACCAATGTTAATGTGGGTAAAAGGGAATTACCTTGGAATATTCACTGACTCTAGTTTTAGGTTCAAGAAATGAGAACTCGATGAAATAAATCTTTGTGTTTAGTATATTGTTACAGATAATTCGAAAAAAGGTACAATATTTAATATTCTAGTCGCGTATATTAAGAGTTTACGTTAAACAGAGCGCTTAAGCTATAGCGAATGTATACTAGTTCTAAACGTGCAAGTCAACTGTGTGACTCGTAGAGATTTACAAGAACTAGCGAATGTGTACAAGTTCTAAACGTGCAAGCTAACTGTGTAACTCGTAGAGATTTACAAGAACTCGACTGGTCTGCTTGAAGCGCGGATGAGAAGTGATGTCCAGGGTGCGAAGCGTCGACCGTCTCAGCTCTCGAGTGTCCTGGTGCGCATGCGCGGGGCGATGGTGCGCGCGCCGCTGGCCTGCCTTGACGCGCTCGGTGTCACGTAGGCGCGCGTGACGTCAGAGCCTTGGAATGCGGCTCTTTGTTGGCGGAGTCCCGTTAGGTCCGACCTGTTGCTGCCTGCCTGCGTGCACGTGTTCGGGGTCCGGCGCCGACTTGTCGCTGCCCGCCTGCTTGCACGTGTTCGGGGCCTGACGTCATGCTGTGAGGGTTGTCTGGTTTACGGCCCTGTTGTAAACCGGTCCCTGGCTAAGTGCGGGTCTGGCTTTCATCCCTGTTTATGGCGGTCGAGTGGAACAGGTTTTTCCCGCTCGACCCTTGGCCTTTGTTCTGAGTTGGCGTCGGTCCGTCGGCCTGGGCTGGAATTGTTTGGCTCAGTTTCTCCTCGGGTATCGGATCGCCGCGTCGATGTTTCCTCTTAAGTGCTTCTCGGTACTTGGACGATTTATTGCTTCCGTCTGTTTAGTGTACCGAGGTCCGGAGCTGTTTAGTCTAGAGCGTATCTTAACTATGCAAAATCTTATCTTTACTAGGATGAACGCTCAGCGGGTGTTTATGTTAGGGTTCGCCTACGAACCTATGTTTAAGTGCTTCGAGTCCCGCTGGCCGCTCTGGTTACAGTTATTTATTTATTCTAACAAATGTGGTTATTTCTAAGAAGTGCACGTGGTCGAGCGCTGGACGTGCGGAATGTCACGTAGGCCTGCTGAAGGCGTATTTCGGATGAAGGGATAAGGTTTCCCTTTTGCGCGTCGATGACGTGTACTCCTTTTATGTGATATGAATATGAGTATATTATATTTATGGGTAAGTTTATACGATTGTTTATTATATCGTTTATTTTATCGTTCGTAATAAGACGGCATGATAATTATGAGTATGCATATATATGTGTACATTCCTAAATAGCGCGATGTGCGTGTGTTTCTCATAGTGTAGTATATGATGAGCGGGCGAGCCAAGATGGCGGCCTCTTAGCACAACTGTGAATATGGCTTGCTGCCTGGTGCTTTCTGCCGGGTGCGCCATGTTGCCTTGCTCTTCCCTTATGAGATATTATAATGTATTCCTATATTTTAGGTATAATACAAGTATGTGTTATGCTAATAGTAGTATACTCGAGGTAAGAGAGCAACAGTTTTAGTATGATAATAGGAAAAATATGTATATGGTAGACGTTCTTCCGGGGACGTCACACCCCCCTCCTTATTTGAAGGAAATAAGTTTTATTTCCGTAAAAGATCTTAGCGGCGTTATTAGACCAAGTTAAGATCTTTTGCTCTCTGTTGTGCTCTTTCCTCGAGCTTCTTCAACTCTATGTCAGAATTCAAGTCTAGATTTTCTGGAAAGTGAATTGACTGTGACGGAACGTGGCAAATTATTTTATTCAGTGGTTCCGTCTGCTCCTGGGCGTCAGTCGTCATTGGTTGATCGGTCTTTTGTCCTCGTAGGTGCATTAACAGATGCGTCACCGAGTCCCGCAGTGAGGCTATCAAGTGATAACTGCATCCATATGCTGTGTGGAGCGTGTAACCATGTATGCATGTGTCGATTAAGAATTTCAGCAGTGCCCATACGGCCCAGATCCCCCATATTCCTCCGACAACACTCCCGAAGGTGGTGAATCCAGTAAATAATCTTTTTGCCGTTGATTCTGCTATTCGCGTTAGAGTCTTTTCGTCTAACAGGTTATACATATTGATTGTTCCCGTCCCGATGGTCTCGCCTCGGGCGCCTCTGGATATGGTGTCGAGTAGTGCAGGTTTTTCTGCTGGAAACATGATGTGTTCCCGTAATTCTTGCAATTCCTCCTCAGTGTAAATTCCGCTTGATCCCAGGGGTCCAGGATTACTATATTTCCAATTCATGTTTGTCAAGGGCTTGAGTTTCTGCGGTACCTTGGCTTCGGATGCCCTAGGTGTGAACTTGTACCACGTCTCTTCTACCTTAAACATTGGCGGCACGACCTCGTTGCAGCTCCTCCTGGTTCCGGTCCTCACGAGAATCCTCGACTTGGGTCGCAGGAACATGCTCTCATTTTGGTGATTCACAGGAAGATCATTGTAACATTCTGCCGTCTTGCGGAATTCCACTTCTACTGGGATGCATTTCATGATATAGATTACTTCGCCGGCTATTGTTGCAAAATAGCCGGGGCCCTTCATTAGGTTAAAGGCAAAACTGTCAGGTGATAATTCAGCCAGATTTAATGCATTTTTCAGCACCTGTTGTTCTAATTTACATTTCTGCTCGATCACGTCCCTGTATAGGTTGGTGGTCTGCGTCCTGATGTGTTTTTCTACATAAATGAATTTTGAATTGATGTATGAAAAGATGTCGATGTTTGATACTGCTAATCTTGATCGTTGTTTGAAGACTTCCGTTGGATTGGTCTCAAAGATAAATAGACGGGGGTGCTCTGTGTTTATGATCTTATAGCCGCAAATGGTGGCTCTGGACCTTTCCATTAGCGCAAAGGTTGTGTCACCCGTCTGTAGCGAGTAAACGGTTGGAGAGTCCGTCGCGTTCGTTCGGTCTGCGTATCCCGTGTATAGTACGTCGTATTTGTCAAATTTACATTCGTCGAGGGGCGTCGTTGTCCAGTAGGTATGGCCACCCTCATCGTCGATGCACTGCCCGTCTCCAAAAGGGCAGGTTGTTCCACTCTTCAGCAGAATTTGGTTGTTGGAGATCTTGACGTTCGCCGTGTACGAGTAGACCGAAATCTTGATTACTGCCTGCACGACAGCGCTTTCCCATTGTCCATAACCGTCATTGTAATATTGCCCTTGGCAGGTTCCGTCAGAGGTAAGGCTGCCGGCCAAGGTGGCGTCGCGTAGCGTCGTTACGTTTGTTGGGATCTCGACCAAATGCGTCTGTGACCCGAGGGTTAGCGTACCTGTGCGATGTAGCGTCTCACATGCTTCCCTTGAGATTCTTGGAAGGTAAGCCTTTCTTCCTCCGTCGGTCACCGAGTTGTGTGAATATTGTCCGCATCGGTAAACTGTTCTGTCGATCTCCACTTTGCATTGTAAGACTTGCGCCTGTTTGTATTCCGTGAGTTGGAGCAATTGTATAAACGTTCGTTCGTTTTGTGTCTTGTCGTGTTCCAAATCACATTGGTCGATGTCTAGTAGATTTATAGTTGTTACGTTAAGGGCGGCTCCGCCACAGTCATACCCGATTAATGCATGGGCCCCCTTCAACCAATAAATGGTAGTGAGGAGTACGAGGACGGACCTCATGGCTGGGGTTTGCATTGACCCTGTAACGTATGTCATAATACCTATAAATTCTGACGTCTACTCTTAAATCTGCTTAGTGTACAAAATTATACGGCGTCTTTGAACATCTGACTGCCTACATAGTTAACAATTGGGCCGGAGACGGTGTACTTGGACACTTCGCCGTCCATGCCTTTACCTACGTATGTGTACGCTTCGTTCAGGTCTGGGTGAAATAGCACTGATATGTGGGTTTCGTCCGGGCGGGCGAAAAACACATCTAATACTTGATCTACTATGCCTCTTTGGCTGCGAATTCTTTTATAATACGTTCTGTAGTCGCCTTCACCCAAATCTGTTATTTTTATCATTTCCCTAAGTAATGACTTGAAAGCTTCATTGGCCTTAAAGTATAGTGTTATTGTAACCTTGTACATTATGATTTTAATGTTTGTGACTGGGTATGGTAGTGTTTGCGGCTTTTCAATGAAAACTACTTCGAGATGATCGTCTTCCTCATTAGCCGGGAGCTTCATTATATTATTGTGTTCTTACTTTCTAGTGATTCCTGTGGACAGAATAATAAAGGATAGGTGCGATTATGCCTTTGCCTTTTTCAGTTTGTCCAGGCGGACCACCCTAGTTCTATTTTCAACAAGAATTTTTACATTATTATTGGGAAGAACTTCTATTACTTCGTGCGGACCAGTATAATGGTCAGCGAATTTGTTCTTTCTGGGCTCCTTTAGGAGGAACACCAGATCTCCTGGTTTTAATTGTAGCAATTTGATTTTATTATCATAGTAACGTTTATACTTGTGTTTTGCCTGAGTTAAATTCTCTGCTGCGAGAGTCTGTATTTCATGGAGATTTTTACATAAATCTAACAAGTAGCCTTCGTACGTCCTATCTGATATAGTTTCTATTGCTGCGTAGCTCGAGGGCACTCTTGCCTCTCGGCCGAACACTAATTCGTACGGTGAAAACCTTGTGCTTTCATGAGTACTGGTATTATATGAAAACATTGCTAGCTCTAGCCACTCGTCCCAATCGTTCTTGTCTGTAACGAACTGTTTCAAGTATTCTATTAGAACGTGGTGTGACCTTTCAATCGAACCATTTGACTGCGGGTGGAAAGCTGTGGTCCTGTTTTGTGTTATTCTAAATCGCTTTGTGATCGCCTTCATCAGTGAGCTAGTTAAATTGGCGCCCTGATCCGTGAGGATATGACGGGGTGCGCCGTAAATACAAATGAAGTTTTTTACCAAGCCATCAGCGATTGCCACCGAGTCGGTTTCTTTCAACGGGATTGCTAGCGAGTATTTGGTGAGGAGGTCTTGGATTGTTAAAATATGACTATTTCCTCGTTTTGTAATGGGCAGAGGGCCCACAACGTCCATGGAGATTTTCTCAAAGGCAGCGTCAGGAGTATCTGTTATTACCATTGGTTGCTTATGCTTTACTCGCGTGAGCTTCCTAGTGGCGCACTGCCAACACCTGCCTATATAATCTTGTACCTGGCGTTTCATATTCGGCCATGCATACTTTTGTCTAATTCTACGGTAAGATTTGGTCACACCCTTGTGACCCCCTAACGCAGATTCATGATTTTCTTGAATAATTCCGGCCCTAAGCTCCTCCGCCGGAGTTTGAATTAAGTCTTCGTAAATAGTCAGCGTGCAAGGACAATCGCTGAGTGCGGTTTTTATCCTATTTAAAATTTCCTTCCACGAAATATTATCTATGAATGCTGTTCTGGCTAGTGCTATTTCTGCTAACTCTATTTCCATAATTACGTCTAACAGAGATGCCAGAGCTTCTTTAAATATTTCTCTGTCGAGGTGCCTTTTTGTTGATTCTTTGATTGGCAAACATATAATGTTTCTATTGTCCTTTTGTATTAGCCTAGCTCTTCCTAGTGCTAAATCCTCTAATTTCGGTATCTTGAATTTACTGAATAGATCGTGCGCTCCGCGGTCTATAGGTTCACCCTGCTGCGAGACAAAACAGACCATGTTCCCTTTATGAATTGATAAGTTCTCCTTCCTCCTAGTGATCTTTAATTCGGGGTCTGCGGCGAGCTCGTAGGGCTGCGAACCTGGTTCTACGATTTCGTCGGAGTCGCTTACGTCGCTGTCGACGCATTCATGCTCGTGACCGTGCTCAGAACCTGAATCCGAGTCTTCATCAGCATCGGTTGCTTGATTTTCTACAGGGGTGTCATGGCCTATTACGTCAAAGGCTTTGTCCCTGTGATCTAAACTCGTCGATGCTTCCGGAAGGGAAATTCTACTGGTGTCCCCCCCATTCTCCTGCTCCATCGTTTCGACTATAGGGTCTAAACCCGTGCTTTGATATTGGGGCGGCTCGTTTCCGAACTGTCCCAGAGGTGAACTTCCCCGATTGTCTGTCGAGGTTGGCTCAGTGGTCTCAACGTTGGGTGGAGGCAAAGCGTATATATGTATTTTGAAAGGTTGTTTGAACACCTTGTTGATTAGTTTTATTACGGTCTTCCAGGACAGTTTGTCAAGACCACAACCTATCCTGGGCATCGCGAGACGATAGTCTGCATTTCTTTTACACGTGCGCCTGAGTTGAATCAGGGCTTTTTCTAGATTTTTCAACGTAGGCTTATCGTTGCTACGTTTTTTTGTTATTAGATAGTAAACGAAGCGCCTGCCCACCTGAAGCTGAGCCACTTCACCTACCTTGGCGTTCTGTTGTTTCAGTTCGTCAAGTCTACCAAATTTCTCCCGGAATTGCACTGCGATGCCGGCTCCCATATGCAGGTCCTCAGCTACGCAATGCACCAGCGAGAAATTTTCGTCTACTGTAGATAGGTCTCCTGTCATTTCGGTCGTGACCGGAGGTAGCTCGAAAATGTCTTCGTTTGTGGTGTCGGTCTCGTTTGTCGTATCTAACTCTAGTGTCTGTATGGTCGCGAGTTCGGGGTCCAACGGGGCTGGATCCGTATCGTCGACCGGGTTTCTGGAGAGGGCGTCGGCGTTCGTATTGGCACGCCCTTCCTTATATTTTATTGTGCACTGAAACTCAGCTAGGAGGGTCTTCCACCTAATGAGTCGTGCACATGGGCTTTTATTTTTATGAAACCATGACAAGGCTTTTTGGTCAGATATTACGGTAAATTCTCTGCCGTAGAGGTACGGTCTAAAGTAATTCACGCACCAAACTACTGCTAAAAGTTCCTTCTCGAACGTAGAGTAATTTTTTTCGGCTGATGTTAACACCCGTGATACGTACGATATAGGTAAATCTTTCCCAATTTCTCCCTGACTCAGGACACCCCCGATTGCATAACCGGACGCGTCCGTTGTGACCAGGAAAGGTCGCTCGAAATCCGGGTACTGCAGGATCGGTTTCTCGCATAACCTGTCGCGTAAAAACTCAAAAGCTGATTGGTGTTGTTCTTTCCATTCAAAGCTTTCCCCTTTTTTGAGAAGGTTCGTGAGCGGTTTCGCGATCTTAGAAAAACCCGGTATGAACCGTCTGTAATAACCTGCTAGCCCTAAAAATTGCTTGATGTTCTTCGCATTTTTGGGAACTGGAAATTTTTTCACGGACTCGATTTTCTTTGGGTCCGGTTCCACACCTACGTCGCTGATCACGTGTCCTAAGTAAGTAACTTCGTGTCTGAGAAATTCACACTTGTCTGGTTGTAAGGCTAGGTTTGCCTTCCGCAATCTACTCATTAATCGCGTGACTTTTCGCTCGTGTTCTTCTAAAGTAGACGCGTATATTACTATGTCATCCAGGTATACGAACAGCTCTATACCCTGCGATCCTAACAACACTTGGTCCATTAGTCTCTGGAAAGTAGCTGGCGCATTCTTCAGCCCGAATGGCATACGCGTGAATTCATAATGCCCGTGCGGTGTCGAGAAGGCGGTTTTGGGAGCGTCCTTCTCGTCCATTTGTATTTGATGAAAGCCCGATGCTAAATCGAATACCGAAAAATACCGGGCATTCCCTAACTGGTCAAGGATTTCAGTGATGTTGGGCAACGGATATGCGTCACCTATCGTTTTTTCGTTCAATTTACGATAATCTATCACGATCCTCCATCTCTTATTTCCCTTCGAATCGGCCTTTTTCGGTACGATCCAAAGTGGCGAACTATAAGGCGATACCGATGGCTTGATTACGCCATTCTGTTCCATTTCGGTCACCTGCCTAGCTATTTCGTCCTTGTGGACGGGCGGGAATCTGTATTGCTTAGTGTGTACCGGTAGGTCATCGGTGGTAGCTATTTTATGTTTCATGACACCTGTGCATCGGAGCTTGTCGTCCGGCAGATGAAAGACATCTGCGTTTTCTCGAACTATCCTGGCTACACTGTCTTTTTCCTCATCGTTAAGATGATCTAATCTCAATAATTTCGTAATAGTTTCGGAGCGTCTAGAGAGTTTCTCGTAGGAGTCAGTAACGTCTGTTATCGAACATTTGTTTATGGTAATGTGTTCGGTCTCCCCTAACGGTATTGCTTCGCTCGTATCCAACAGTTCTACGGTGGGGACTGGTATAAGTTTGTCCTCCTCCGTGGTGTTTACCGCGCGGATCGTTGCCCTACCTCCGTCATCCTTAACAATAGCGTTCCCTATATAGACTCCCTTGCAACTGTCAAGAAGGGGTACATATCCTTCTTTGATACTATCTTCACTAATTTTAATAGGGAAGGCTATGTTCGTACGCTTGGGCACGAGGACGGTTTCTCTATCGTTAAAATAAACGGATTTGTTCAGTACTTCGAGGCATTGGTCCGCGTAGTTAACATTGGCTTCGAACTGGGTAAGGAAGGCTGACCCTAGGATACCGTCACTTTTGATGGGAAAGGTATTCTCAACTACGTGAAAATCCGTTTTGAAACCAAACATTTCCAATTCCGTTGCTCCTAAACTATAGTGTGGTACGTCTCCTATTCCTATAATAGTGATACGCCTCTTGGGGTTCACTTTACGAAAGTCTTTTACATTAGAGGCCTTTACGATATTGGCCTCTGCTCCCGTATCTATCATGAAGTCTATTGCGGTTTTCGTATCTTTGGAATCTAAGTTTACTGTAGGTATTTTTCCTTTTAAGTAGAGGCAGATGGACCTGTTTCCACCTCCTCTGTCTCTATGGCATTGGCCCTTGTTACTCGGGGGCTGCCCGTGTTCCCCGAGGGCCCTGCTCCGTTTCCCGAGTTGTTTCGGCTAATTGTTTCATGGTATCTACGTTTACGGCATTCGTTGTATGAATGTCCTATGCTCTTGCAGTAGCTACATTCGACTACGTTTGCACTTCGCGCTGTCGACTGTTGGCTCGACGGCGGTTTGTTTTTGTAACAATTTGCTGTGCTGTGGGTCGACCGCCCGCACAGCGTACACGATTCTCTATTTTCCACGGGTCTGCTTACCGCGGGTCTCCTAATTGCTCGGCACTGATCGGTTAGGTGATTACTACGGCCGCAATGTTTACACGGCTCTGCGTTATTACTCTCGGCCCTGCTCGCGCCGCGGCTCCTAGCCCGATCTCTATCTAATTCTAGTGCCTTGCTGGCATCTATAGCCCTTTCGTAGGCTGTCTTCAGGTTGGAGTAACCTTTGATCAATACTGCATTCCGGCAGTCGCTCGGTAGTCCGCCGACAAATGCCTCGCAGACTTCCTCATCTAACCTGATTATCTCTGCGTTGGTTAACTCGCGGTTCTTTCTTCGTTCCGCTTCTATTAATCCCGTTTTTATGTCGCGGGTTCTCCCTATGTAATCTAGCACGTGTTCATCAGCGTATTTATACAGCTGACCAAGCTCTCCACGGTAATGATTCGCGGATCTAATGGGCGCGAATACTTCCGTGAGTTTGTCCAAGAGTCCTTGCAGGGTTGCAAAACTCTCGTCTTCGATTACTGCGTATGCTCGATCGGCGAGCTTGCTTCTGATGAGGCGCGTGAGGTACCCCTCCAAGCTGGGTGCTACCATCTCGAGTGCCCTCTTGCACGCCCGATTAAACTGCATTACGGTGATGTTTTTCCCGTCAAATTTTGGGACTACCGCTAACGCGTCTTTAACCGATATGGATTGCTCCGCTAACGGCAGAGTAGGAGGAACGGGTGCCTGCACGGTGTTAACGACTTGAGTAGCTTGGGGGCGGGTGATTCCCGAGATCTTATCCTTCAGGGCCTGCTCCCTTTTCTTTAACTGTTCCTCGCGCTCAGCTAATTTCCTCCTTCTCTCCCGGTACGGATCTGCTAACGCGGCCTGGTACGCGAGTTCTTGCTCCTGCAATTCTAATTCGCGCTCCCAAATCTCCTGCTCGCGTAATTGTATTTCCAAGTCCTTATCGAGGACTAATTCTTCCGGCACGCCTGGCTCACCTAATTCTTGAGGTCCCAGGTCCGGACCTGCTATTCCTCCGCGTAGGGTTTTGAGTTTCTCGCGGTTTTCTTTTTGAATGCGTCTGATCAACGCTTCTCTAGCTAACGCTTCTGCTTCTAAATTCAAATCTTCGTCGTCAGTTGGGACGGAAACCACTGACTTTATTGAAATGTGATCATTTTCTGAATTGAGGGCGTTTCTACCAATCGCTCCTCTGCTGAGTGGATCAGGGCGGTAACTGTCCACAGGGTTAGGTTTTTGAGGCGCCACGGATTTTCTTAAGTCGCCTTTCTTTCTTTCTGCCTTCTTTTTGAAGTGCAGAATTTCTGCTTCTAACCTTAATTCGTCCTTGCTCCGCGTACACACTGGACCGGGTTCCCTAAATGTAGCGTCTGTGGCTAATTCTATGCTTTGGGTAACTGCCCTATCTGTGCCGCGTGAATTTTGCGCTACGAGAAGTTGTACTTCCCGATCTATTTCTGCCTTCTTACGGAGGAGTTCGGACAGCTGTGTGTCCTCTACAAGACCTAACCGCGGTTCATCCATTTTTGAACGGCCCGTCGCTTCGTTAGTGTCCCTAATTTTAACGTCTGTCACGCTCGCGGAGAGCTGTGCAGGATTTTTAGAATCGTCTACCTTGTTCGTTTTGAACTGCGTAGGATATTTGATTTCTTCTACTGTGCCTTTTGTTGGCTGTGTAGGATGTGGTACGTCTTGCGCGGGGCCCTCGGTCGGGTTGTGCCGCTGCGTTTTTGTATTTGCGTTCGCGATTTCTTTCGCCTCGAGCTCGGCGAGCCTAGCAAGTTTCTTTTGAACTTCTTCGGATAACCCCGCGTCTTTACTCGATTCAATCGCGCGCTGTTTTTTCTCTAATTCAGCTTCTTGTTGTCTGAATTGTTCGCTAAGATGTTTTGACTTCTTATCTATTTCTGCTTGACGTTCCTCTAACGCTTCTTTTTCTTTTTGGAGCCTCTTTTCCTTATTGGAAACCTCCTGTTTTATGAATTCTATATCGGTCTCCGTATATTTAAGTTGTAAGCTATCATCTACTGATGCGCCGCTTTCCTTTTTGCTACCTGTTCTAGTTTCGATAGGCATATTGGTTTCGCGTGTGAATCTTTATCCTATTTATAGAAATAATCTCAAGCGTGTGGAGTCCCCGTGTGATTCGCTTTTATTGTATTTGTCGAGCGTTATTTCACGATTCCGTCCGTAGTTTGTGCGTTCGTCCCGATCGCGTTCTTTGCGGCTGAGGTGAGTTTTCTTGCTACTCCCGTTACGCGTGTGTTGCGAAGTTCGGTTCACTGTCTTTGCTACTTTCGCGGATCTCGTCTTTAATAACTCGCACCGATTATTTTTAGTTGAATTCGGATTTTAACAAAATCAATTTTTAAACGAATCCCACCGCTGCCACCAGAAATTTTATTGCCTGTGACGTCCCAGACGCACTAGTCAACAAAAAAAAACAATTCTTAACGTTGACGCACGCGGAGCGACACTGCAATAACGGAGCCCTGTTTTATTTGAGGGACCCGGGCCCCCGCTATGGATAATATTCGTCGTATAGGATGATATGGGGTAACGTAAATGAGCGTCTTACCTTTAGTCGAGGTAGATGGTCTCTGGTTCGGAGTCCAGGTCGATAACTTCCGGCTCTTCTACCCAGTCGTATACGGTTGGTACAGGGAACAGCTTCCTCCTAATGTCGATTTGCTCGTATAACAGCCCCTCGCTGACTCTAGTAACCGTCTGTATGACTTCACGTTCTACGCCGTGAGTTGAGAACGGGGGGTCAACCTTGGGTTGGCTGGATGCGTGCGACGAGAAAGAGCCCGATTCTTCGTTAGAGCTAGGTTGTGTATAGATCGGAAGGATCTCTACTGGACCGTTGATACGTTTGATTCTGGCTTGTAATATTGCTTGCTTCTTAGCCCGTAGCCGTCGGCCTGCGCGATGTCTATTCTTACGACCGTGACGTTTACTGGACTTTGACATCTACCGATTATAGAAAGGGGTAGGAGTTAATTAACTTGGAAAAGCTAGTTTTACAAGCTTAATTAAGTCAGCGTCTCCGCTAACAACCAATGTTAATGTGGGTAAAAGGGAATTACCTTGGAATATTCACTGACTCTAGTTTTAGGTTCAAGAAATGAGAACTCGATGAAATAAATCTTTGTGTTTAGTATATTGTTACAGATAATTCGAAAAAGGTACAATATTTAATGTTCTAGTCGCGTATATTAAGAGTTTACGTTAAACAGAGCGCTTAAGCTATAGCGAATGTATACTAGTTCTAAACGTGCAAGTCAACTGTGCGACTCGTAGAGATTTACAAGAACTAGCGAATGTGTACAAGTTCTAAACGTGCAAGCTAACTGTGTAACTCGTAGAGATTTACAAGAACTCGACTGGTCTGCTTGAAGCGCGGATGAGAAGTGATGTCCAGGGTGCGAAGCGTCGACCGTCTCAGCTCTCGAGTGTCCTGGTGCGCAAGCGCGGGGCGATGGTGCGCGCGCCGCTGGCCTGCCTTGACGCGCTCGGTGTCACGTAGGCGCGCGTGACGTCAGAGCCTTGGAATGCGGCTCTTTGTTGGCGGAGTCCCGTTAGGTCCGACCTGTTGCTGCCTGCCTGCGTGCACGTGTTCGGGGTCCGGCGCCGACTTGTCGCTGCCTGCCTGCTTGCACGTGTTCGGGGCCTGACGTCATGCTGTGAGGGTTGTCTGGTTTATGGCCGTGTTGTAAACCGGTCCCTGGCTAAGTGCGGGTCTGGCTTTCATCCCTGTTTATGGCGGTCGAGTAGAACAGGTTTTTCCCGCTCGACCCTTGGCCTTTGTTCTGAGTTGGCGTCGGTCCGTCGACCTGGGCTGGAATTGTTTGGCTCAGTTTCTCCTCGGGTATCGGATCGCCGCGTCGATGTTTCCTCTTAAGTGCTTCTCGGTACTTGGACGATTTATTGCTTCCGTCTGTTTATTGTACCGAGGTCCGGGGCTGTTTAGTCTAGAGCGTATCTTAACTATGCAAAATCTTATCTTTACTAGGATGAACGCTCAGCGGGTGTTTATGTTAGGGTTCGCCTACGAACCTTTGTTTAAGTGCTTCGAGTCCCGCTGGCCGCTCTGGTTACAGTTATTTATTTATTCTAACAAATGTGGTTATTTCTAAGAAGTGCACGTGGTCGAGCGCTGGACGTGCGGAATGTCACGTAGGCCTGCTGAAGGCGTATTTCGGATGAAGGGATAAGGTTTCCCTTTTGCGCGTCGATGACGTGTACTCCTTTTATGTAATATGAATATGAGTATATTATATTTATGGGTAAGTTTATACGATTGTTTATTATATCGTTTATTTTATCATTCGTAATAAGACGGCATGATAATTATGAGTATGCATATATATGTGTACATTCCTAAATAGCGCGATGTGCGTGTGTTTCTCATAGTGTAGTATATGATGAGCGGGCGAGCCAAGATGGCGGCCTCTTAGCACAACTGTGAATATGGCTTGCTGCCTGGTGCTTTCTGCCGGGTACGCCATGTTGCCTTGCTCTTCGCTCATGAGATATTATAATGTATTCCTATATTTTAGGTATAATACAAGTATGTGTTATGCTAATAGTAGTATACCCGAGGTAAGAGAGCAACAGTTTTAGTATGATAATAGGAAAAATATGTATATGGTAGACGTTCTTCCGGGGACGTCACACCCCCCTCCTTATTTGAAGGAAATAAGTTTTATTTCCGTAAAAGATCTTAGCGGCGTTATTAGACCAAGTTAAGATCTTTTGCTCTCTGTTGTGCTCTTTCCTCGAGCTTCTTCAACTCTATGTCAGAATTTAAGTCTAGATTTTCTGGAAAGTGAATTGACTGTGACGGAACGTGGTAAATTATTTTATTCAGTGGTTCCGTCTGCTCCTGGGCGTCAGTCGTCATTGGTTGATCGGTCTTTTGTCCTCGTAGGTGCATTACCAGATGCGTCACCGAGTCCCACAGTGAGGCTATCAAGTGGTAACTGCATCCATATGCTGTGTGGAGCGTGTAACCATGTATGCATGTGTCGATTAAGAATTTCAGCAGTGCCCATACGGCCCAGATCCCCCATACTCCTCCGACAACACTCCCGAAGGTGGTGAATCCAGTAAATAATCTTTTTGCCGTTGATTCTGCTATTCGCGTTAGAGTCTTTTCGTCTAACAGGTTATACATATTGATTGTTCCCGTCCCGATGGTCTCGCCTCGGGCGCCTCTGGATATGGTGTCGAGTAGTGCAGGTTTTTCTGCCGGAAACATGATGTGTTCCCGTAATTCTTGCAATTCCTCCTCAGTGTAAATTCCGCTTGATCCCAGGGGTCCAGGATTACTATATTTCCAATTCATGTTTGTCAAAGGCTTCAGTTTCTGCGGTACCTTGGCTTCGGATGCCCTAGGTGTGAACTTGTACCACGTCTCTTCTACCTTAAACATTGGCGGCACGACCTCGTTGCAGCTCCTCCTGGTTCCGGTCTTCACGAGAATCCTCGACTTGGGTCGCAGGAACATGCTCTCATTTTGGTGATTCACAGGAAGATCATTGTAACATTCTGCCGTCTTGCGGAATTCCACTTCTACTGGGATGCATTTCATGATATAGATTACTTCGCCGGCTATTGTTGCAAAATAGCCGGGGCCCTTCATTAGATTAAAGGCAAAACTGTCAGGTGATAATTCAGCGAGATTTAATGCATTTTTCAGCACCTGTTGTTCTAATTTACATTTCTGCTCGATCACGTCCCTGTATA
Organism: Neodiprion lecontei; assembly: GCF_021901455.1. NCBI lineage: Eukaryota > Metazoa > Arthropoda > Insecta > Hymenoptera > Diprionidae > Neodiprion > Neodiprion lecontei. Next base: position 102,371 of record NW_025791834.1, read on the forward strand.
GGTTGGTGGTCTGCGTCCTGATGTGTTTTTCTACATAAATGAATTTTGAATTGATGTACGAAAAGATGTCGATGTTTGATACTGCTAATCTTGATCGTTGTTTGAAGACTTCCGTCGGATTGGTCTCAAAGATAAATAGACGGGGGTGCTCTGTATTTATGATCTTATAGCCGCAAATGGTGGCTCTGGACCTTTCCATTAGCGCAAAGGTTGTGTCACCCGTCTGTAGCGAGTAAACGGTTGGAGAGTCCGTCGCGTTCGTTCGGTCTGCGTATCCCGTGTATAGTACGTCGTATTTGTCAAATTTACATTCGTCGAGGGGCGTTGTTGTCCAGTAGGTATGGCCACCCTCATCGTCGATGCACTGCCCGTCTCCAAAAGGGCAGGTTGTTCCACTGTGACGTCCCCGGAAGAACGTCTACCATATACATATTTTTCCTATTATCATACTAAAACTGTTGCTCTCTTACCTCGAGTATACTACTATTAGCATAACACATACTTGTATTATACCTAAAATATAGGAATACATTACAATATCTCATAAGCGAAGAGCAAGGCAACATGGCGTACCTGGCAGAAAGCACCAGGCAGCAAGCCATATTCACAGTCGTGCTAAGAGGCCGCCATCTTGGCTCGCCCGCTCATCATATACTACACTATGAGAAATACACGCACATCGCGCTATTTAGGAATGTACACATATATATGCATACTCATAATTATCATGCCGTCTTATTACGAATGATAAAATAAACGATATAATAAACAATCGTATAAACTTACCCACAAATATAACATATTCATATTACATGAAAGGAGTACACGTCATCGACGCGCAAAAGGGAAACCTTATCCCTTCATACGCCTTCAGCAGGCCTACGTGACATTCCGCACGACCAGCGCTCGACCACGTGCACTTCTTAGAAAATAACCACATTTGTTAGAATAAACAAATAACTGTAACCAGAGCGGCCAGCGGGACTCGAAGCACTTAAACAAAGGTTCGTAGGCGAACCCTAACATAAACACCCGCTGAGCGTTCATCCTAGTAAAGATAAGATTTTGCATAGTTAAGATACGCTCTAGACTAAACAGCCCCGGACCTCGGTACAATAAACAGACGGAAGCAATAAATCGTCCAAGTACCGAGAAGCACTTAAGAGGAAACATCGACGCGGCGATCCGATACCCGAGGAGAAACTGAGCCAAACAATTCCAGCCCAGGCCGACGGACCGACGCCAACTCAGAACAAAGGCCAAGGGTCGAGCGGGAAAAACCTGTTCTACTCGACCGCCATAAACAGGGATGAAAGCCAGACCCGCACTTAGCCAGGGACCGGTTTACAACAGGGCCATAAACCAGACAACCCTCACAGCATGACGTCAGGCCCCGAACACGTGCAAGCAGGCAGGCAGCGACAAGTCGGCGCCGGACCCCGAACACGTGCACGCAGGCAGGCAGCAACAGGTCGGACCTAACGGGACTCCGCCAACAAAGAGCCGCATTCCAAGGCTCTGACGTCACGCGCGCCTACGTGACACCGAGCGCGTCAAGGCAGGCCAGCGGCGCGCGCACCATCGCCCCGCGCTTGCGCACCAGGACACTCGAGAGCTGAGACGGTCGACGCTTCGCACCCTGGACATCAATTCTCATCCGCGCTTCAAGCAGACCAGTCGAGTTCTTGTAAATCTCTACGAGTTACACAGTTAGCTTGCACGTTTAGAACTTGTACACATTCGCTAGTTCTTGTGAATCTCTACGAGTCGCACAGTTGACTTGCACGTTTAGAACTAGTATACATTCGCTATAGCTTAAGCGCTCTGTTTAACGTAAACTCTTAATATACGCGACTAGAACATTAAATATTGTACCTTTTTCGAATTATCTGTAACAATATACTAAACACATAGATTTATTTCATCGAGTTCTCATTTCTTGAACCTAAAACTAGAGTCAGTGAATATTCCAAGGTAATTCCCTTTTACCCACATTAACATTGGTTGTTAGCGGAGACGCTGACTTAATTAAGCTTGTAAAACTAGCTTTTCCAAGTTAATTAACTCCTACCCCTTTCTATAATCGGTAGATGTCAAAGTCCAGTAAACGTCACGGTCGTAAGAATAGACATCGCGCAGGCCGACGGCTACGGGCTAAGAAGCAAGCAATATTACAAGCCAGAATCAAACGTATCAACGGTCCAGTAGAGATCCTTCCGATCTATACACAACCTAGCTCTAACGAAGAATCGGGCTCTTTCTCGTCGCACGCATCCAGCCAACCCAAGGTTGACCCCCCGTTCTCAACTCACGGCGTAGAACGTGAAGTCATACAGACGGTTACTAGAGTCAGCGAGGGGCTGTTATACGAGCAAATCGACATTAGGAGGAAGCTGTTCCCTGTACCAACCGTATACGACTGGGTAGAAGAGCCGGAAGTTATCGACCTGGACTCCGAACCAGAGACCATCTACCTCGACTAAAGGTAAGACGCTCATTTACGTTACCCCATATCATCCTATACGACGAATATAATCCATAGCGGGGGCCCGGGTCCCTCAAATAAAACAGGGCTCCGTTATTGCAGTGTCGCTCCGCGTGCGTCAACGTTAAGAATTGTTTTTTTTTGTTGACTAGTGCGTCTGGGACGTCACAGGCAATAAAATTTCTGGTGGCAGCGGTGGGATTCGTTTAAAAATTGATTTTGTTAAAATCCGAATTCAACTAAAAATAATCGGTGCGAGTTATTAAAGACGAGATCAGCGAAAGTAGCAAAGACAGTGAACCGAACTTCGCAACACACGCGTAACGGGAGTAGCAAGAAAACTCACCTCAGCCGCAAAGAACGCGATCGGGACGAACGCACAAACTACGGACGGAATCGTGAAATAACGCTCGACAAATACAATAAAAGCGAATCACACGGGGACTCCACACGCTTGAGATTATTTCTATAAATAGGATAAAGATTCACACGCGAAACCAATATGCCTATCGAAACTAGAACAGGTAGCAAAAAGGAAAGCGGCGCATCAGTAGATGATAGCTTACAACTTAAATATACCGAGACCGATATAGAATTCATAAAACAGGAGGTTTCCAATAAGGAAAAGAGGCTCCAAAAAGAAAGGGAAGCGTTAGAGGAACGTCAAGCAGAAATAGATAAGAAGTCAAAACATCTTAGCGAACAATTCAGACAACAAGAAGCTGAATTAGAGAAAAAACAGCGCGCGATTGAATCGAGTAAAGACGCGGGGTTATCCGAAGAAGTTCAAAAGAAACTTGCCAGGCTCGCCGAGCTCGAGGCGAAAGAAATCGCGAACGCAAATACAAAAACGCAGCGGCACAACCCGACCGAGGGCCCCGCGCAAGACGTACCACATCCTACACAGCCAACAAAAGGCACAGTAGAAGAAATCAAATATCCTACGCAGTTCAAAACGAGCAAGGTAGACGATTCTAAAAATCCTGCACAGCTCTCCGCGAGCGTGACAGACGTTAAAATTAGGGACACTAACGAAGCGACGGGCCGTTCGAAAATGGATGAACCGCGGTTAGGTCCTGTAGAGGACACACAGCTGTCCGAACTCCTCCGTAAGAAGGCAGAAATAGATCGGGAAGTACAACTTCTCGTAGCGCAAAATTCACGCGGCACAGATAGGGCAGTTACCCGAAGCATAGAATTAGCCACAGACGCTACATTTAGGGAACCCGGTCCAGTGTGTACGCGAAGTAAGGACGAATTAAGGTTAGAAGCAGAAATTCAGCACTTCAAAAAGAAGGCAGAAAGAAAGAAAGGCGACTTAAGAAAATCCGTGGCGCCTCAAAAACCTAACCCTGTGGACAGTTACCGCCCTGATCCACTCAGCAGAGGAGCGATTGGTAGAAACGCCCTCAATTCAGAAAATGATCACATTTCAATAAAGTCAGTGGTTTCCGTCCCAACTGAAGATGAAGATTTGAATTTAGAAGCAGAAGCGTTAGCTAGAGAAGCGTTGATCAGACGCATTCAAAAAGAGAACCGCGAGAAACTCAAAAATCTACGCGGAGGAATAGCAGGTCCGGACCTGGGACCTCAAGAATTAGGTGAGCCAGGCGTGCCGGAAGAATTAGTCCTCGATAAGGACTTGGAAATACAATTACGCGAGCAAGAGATTTGGGAGCGCGAATTAGAATTGCAGGAGCAAGAACTCGCGTACCAGGCCGCGTTAGCAGATCCGTACCGGGAGAGAAGGAGGAAATTAGCTGAGCGCGAGGAACAGTTAAAGAAAAGGGAGCAGGCCCTGAAGGATAAGGTTTCGGGAATCACCCGCCCCCAAGTTACTCAAGTCGTTAACACCGTGCAGGCACCCGTTCCTCCTACTCTGCCGTTAGCGGAGCAATCCATATCGGTTAAAGACGCGTTAGCGGTAGTCCCAAAATTTGACGGGAAAAACATCACCGTAATGCAGTTTAATCGGGCGTGCAAGAGGGCACTCGAGATGGTAGCACCTAGCTTGGAGGGGTACCTCACGCGCCTCATCAGAAGCAAGCTCGCCGATCGAGCATACGCAGTAATCGAAGACGAGAGTTTTGCAACCCTGCAAGGACTCTTGGACAAACTCACGGAAGTGTTCGCGCCCATTAGATCCGCGAATCATTACCGTGGAGAGCTTGGTCAGCTGTATAAATACGCTGATGAACACGTGCTAGATTACATAGGGAGAACCCGCGACATAAAAACGGGATTAATAGAAGCGGAACGAAGAAAGAACCGCGAGTTAACCAACGCAGAGATAATCAGGTTAGATGAGGAAGTCTGCGAGGCATTTGTCGGCGGACTACCGAGCGACTGCCGGAATGCAGTATTGATCAAAGGTTACTCCAACCTGAAGACAGCCTACGAAAGGGCTATAGATGCCAGCAAGGCACTAGAATTAGATAGAGATCGGGCTAGGAGCCGCGGCGCGAGCAGGGCCGAGAGTAATAACGCAGAGCCGTGTAAACATTGCGGCCGTAGTAATCACCTAACCGATCAGTGCCGAGCGATTAGGAGACCCGCGGTGAGCAGACCCGTGGAAAATAGAGAATCGTGTACGCTGTGCGGGCGGTCGACCCACAGCACAGCAAATTGTTACAAAAACAAACCGCCGTCGAGCCAACAGTCGACAGCGCGAAGTGCAAACATAGTCGAATGTAGCTACTGCAAGAGCATAGGACATTCATACAACGAATGCCGTAAACGTAGATACCATGAAACAATTAGCCGAAACAACTCGGGAAACGGAGCAGGGCCCTCGGGGAACACTGGCAGCCCCCGAGTAACAAGGGCCAATGCCATAGAGACAGAGGAGGTGGAAACAGGTCCATCTGCCTCTACTTGAAAGGAAAAATACCTACAGTAAACTTAGATTCCAAAGCTACGAACGCCGACGCCCTCTCCAGAAACCCGGTCGACGATACGGATCCAGCCCCGTTGGACCCCGAACTCGCGACCATACAGACACTAGAGTTAGATACGACAGACGAGACCGACACCACAAACGAAGACATTTTCGAGCTACTGTGACGTCCCAGACGCACTAGTCAACAAAAAAAAACAATTCTTAACGTTGACGCACGCGGAGCGACACTGCAATAACGGAGCCCTGTTTTATTTGAGGGACCCGGGCCCCCGCTATGGATTATATTCGTCGTATAGGATGATATGGGGTAACGTAAATGAGCGTCTTACCTTTAGTCGAGGTAGATGGTCTCTGGTTCGGAGTCCAGGTCGATAACTTCCGGCTCTTCTACCCAGTCGTATACGGTTGGTACCGGGAACAGCTTCCTTCTAATGTCGATTTGCTCGTATAACAGCCCCTCGCTGACTCTAGTAACCGTCTGTATGACTTCACGTTCTACGCCGTGAGTTGAGAACGGGTGGTCAACCTTGGGTTGGCTGGATGCGTGCGACGAGAAAGAGACCGATTCTTCGTTAGAGCTAGGTTGTGTATAGATCGGAAGGATCTCTACTGGACCGTTGATACGTTTGATTCTGGCTTGTAATATAGCTTGCTTCTTAGCCCGTAGTCGTCGGCCTGCGCGATGTCTATTCTTACGACCGTGACGCTTACTGGACTTTGACATCTACCGATTATAGAAAGGGGTAGGAGTTAATTAACTTGGAAAAGCTAGTTTTACAAGCTTAATTAAGTCAGCGTCTCCGCTAACAACCAATGTTAATGTGGGTAAAAGGGAATTACCTTGGAATATTCACTGACTCTAGTTTTAGGTTCAAGAAATGAGAACTCGATGAAATAAATCTTTGTGTTTAGTATATTGTTACAGATAATTCGAAAAAAGGTACAATATTAAATATTCTAGTCGCGTATATTAAGAGTTTACGTTAAACAGAGCGCTTAAGCTATAGCGAATGTATACTGGTTCTAAACGTGCAAGTCAACTGTGTGACTCGTAGAGATTTACAAGAACTAGCGAATGTGTACAAGTTCTAAACGTGCAAGCTAACTGTGTAACTCGTAGAGATTTACAAGAACTCGACTGGTCTGCTTGAAGCGCGGATGAGAAGTGATGTCCAGGGTGCGAAGCGTCGACCGTCTCAGCTCTCGAGTGTCCTGGTGCGCATGCGCGGGGCGATGGTGCGCGCGCCGCTGGCCTGCCTTGACGCGCTCGGTGTCACGTAGGCGCGCGTGACGTCAGAGCCTTGGAATGCGGCTCTTTGTTGGCGGAGTCCCGTTAGGTCCGACCTGTTGCTGCCTGCCTGCGTGCACGTGTTCGGGGTCCGGCGCCGACTTGTCGCTGCCTGCCTGCTTGCACGTGTTCGGGGCCTGACGTCATGCTGTGAGGGTTGTCTGGTTTACGGCCCTGTTGTAAACCGGTCCCTGGCTAAGTGCGGGTCTGGCTTTCATCCCTGTTTATGGCGGTCGAGTAGAACAGGTTTTTCCCGCTCGACCCTTGGCCTTTGTTCTGAGTTGGCGTCGGTCCGTCGGCCTGGGCTGGAATTGTTTGGCTCAGTTTCTCCTCGGGTATCGGATCGCCGCGTCGATGTTTCCTCTTAAGTGCTTCTCGGTACTTGGACGATTTATTGCTTCCGTCTGTTTAGTGTACCGAGGTCCGGAGCTGTTTAGTCTAGAGCGTATCTTAACTATGCAAAATCTTATCTTTACTAGGATGAACGCTCAGCGGGTGTTTATGTTAGGGTTCGCCTACGAACCTTTGTTTAAGTGCTTCGAGTCCCGCTGGCCGCTCTGGTTACAGTTATTTATTTATTCTAACAAATGTGGTTATTCCTAAGAAGTGCACGTGGTCGAGCGCTGGTCGTGCGGAATGTCACGTAGGCCTGCTGATGGCGTATTTCGGATGAAGGGATAAGGTTTCCCTTTTGCGCGTCGATGACGTGTACTCCTTTTATGTAATATGAATATGAGTATATTATATTTATGGGTAAGTTTATACGATTGTTTATTATATCGTTTATTTTATCATTCGTAATAAGACGGCATGATAATTATGAGTATGCATATATATGTGCACATTCCTGAATAGTGCGATGTGCGTGTATTTCTCATAGTGTTGTATATGATGAGCGGGCGAGCCAAGATGGCGGCCTCTTAGCACGACTGTGAATATGGCTTGCTGCCTGGTGCTTTCTGCCGGGTACGCCATGTTGCCTTGCTCTTCGCTTATGAGATATTATAATGTATTCCTACATCTTAGGTATGATACAGGTATGTGTTATGCTAATAGTAGTATACTCGAGGTAAGAGAGCAACAGTTTTAGTATGATAATAGGAAAAATATGTATATGGTAGACGTTCTTCCGGGGACGTCACACTACCTCCGGTCACGACCGAAATGACAGGAGACCTATTTACAGTAGACGAAAATTTCTCGCTGGTGCATTGCGTAGCTGAGGACCTACATATGGGAGCCGGCATCGCAGTGCAATTCCGGGAGAAATTTGGTAGACTTGACGAACTGAAACAACAGAACGCCAAGGTAGGTGAAGTGGCTCAGCTTCAGGTGGGCAGGCGCTTCGTTTACTATCTAATAACAAAAAAACGTAGCAACGATAAGCCTACGTTGAAAAATCTAGAAAAAGCCCTGATTCAACTCAGGCGCACGTGTAAAAGAAATGCAGACTATCGTCTCGCGATGCCCAGGATAGGTTGTGGTCTTGACAAACTGTCCTGGAAGACCGTAATAAAACTAATCAACAAGGTGTTCAAACAACCTTTCAAGATACATGTATACGCTTTGCCTCCACCCAACGTTGAGACCACTGAGCCAACCTCGACAGACAATCGGGAAAGCTCACCTCTGGGACAGTTCGGAAACGAGCCGCCCCAATATCAGAGCACGGGTTTAGACCCTATAGTCGAAACGATGGAGCAGGAGAAGGGGGGGGACTCCAGTAGAATTTCCCTTCCGGAAGCGTCGACGAGTTTAGATCACAGGGACAAAGCCTTTGACGCAATAGGCCAGGACACCCCTGTAGAAAATCAAGCAACCAATGCTGATGAAGACTCAGATTCAGGTTCTGAGCACGGTAACGAGCATGAATGCGTCGACAGCGACGTAAGCGACTCCGACGAAATCGTAGAACCAGGTTCGCAGCCCTACGAGCTCGCCGCAGACCCCGAATTAAAGATCACTAGGAGTAAGGAGAACTTATCAATTCATAAAGGGAACATGGTCTGTTTCGTCTCGCAGCAGGGTGAACCTATAGACCGCGGAGCGCACGATCTATTCAGTAAATTCAAGATACCGAAATTAGAGGATTTAGCACTAGGAAGAGCTAGGCTAATACAAAAAGACAATAGAAACATTATATGTTTGCCAATCAAAGAATCAACAAAAAGGCACCTCGACAGAGAAATATTTAAAGAAGCTCTGGCATCTCTGTTAGACGTAATTATGGAAATAGAGTTAGCAGAAATAGCACTAGCCAGAACAGCATTCATAGATAATATTTCGTGGAAGGAAATTTTAAATAGGATAAAAATCGCACTCAGCGATTGTCCTTGCACGCTGACCATTTACGAAGACTTAATTCAAACTCCGGCGGAGGAGCTTAGGGCCGGAATTATTCAAGAAAATCATGAATCTGCGTTAGGGGGTCACAAGGGTGTGACCAAAACTTACCGTAGAATTAGACAAAAGTACGCATGGCCGAATATGAAACGCCAGGTACAAGATTATATAGGCAGGTGTTGGCAGTGCGCTGTGACGTCCCCGGAAGAACGTCTACCATATACATATTTTTCCTATTATCATACTAAAACTGTTGCTCTCTTACCTCGAGTATACTACTATTAGCATAACACATACCTGTATCATACCTAAGATGTAGGAATACATTATAATATCTCATAAGCGAAGAGCAAGGCAACATGGCGTACCCGGCAGAAAGCACCAGGCAGCAAGCCATATTCACAGTCGTGCTAAGAGGCCGCCATCTTGGCTCGCCCGCTCATCATATACAACACTATGAGAAATACACGCACATCGCGCTATTCAGGAATGTGCACATATATATGCATACTCATAATTATCATGCCGTCTTATTACGAATGATAAAATAAACGATATAATAAACAATCGTATAAACTTACCCATAAATATAATATACTCATATTCATATTACATAAAAGGAGTACACGTCATCGACGCGCAAAAGGGAAACCTTATCCCTTCATCCGAAATACGCCTTCAGCAGGCCTACGTGACATTCCGCACGACCAGCGCTCGACCACGTGCACTTCTTAGAAATAACCACATTTGTTAGAATAAATAAATAACTGTAACCAGAGCGGCCAGCGGGACTCGAAGCACTTAAACAAAGGTTCGTAGGCGAACCCTAACATAAACACCCGCTGAGCGTTCATCCTAGTAAAGATAAGATTTTGCATAGTTAAGATACGCTCTAGACTAAACAGCTCCGGACCTCGGTACACTAAACAGACGGAAGCAATAAATCGTCCAAGTACCGAGAAGCACTTAAGAGGAAACATCGACGCGGCGATCCGATACCCGAGGAGAAACTGAGCCAAACAATTCCAGCCCAGGCCGACGGACCGACGCCAACTCAGAACAAAGGCCAAGGGTCGAGCGGGAAAAACCTGTTCTACTCGACCGCCATAAACAGGGATGAAAGCCAGACCCGCACTTAGCCAGGGACCGGTTTACAACAGGGCCGTAAACCAGACAACCCTCACAGCATGACGTCAGGCCCCGAACACGTGCAAGCAGGCAGGCAGCGACAAGTCGGCGCCGGACCCCGAACACGTGCACGCAGGCAGGCAGCAACAGGTCGGACCTAACGGGACTCCGCCAACAAAGAGCCGCATTCCAAGGCTCTGACGTCACGCGCGCCTACGTGACACCGAGCGCGTCAAGGCAGGCCAGCGGCGCGCGCACCATCGCCCCGCGCATGCGCACCAGGACACTCGAGAGCTGAGACGGTCGACGCTTCGCACCCTGGACATCACTTCTCATCCGCGCTTCAAGCAGACCAGTCGAGTTCTTGTAAATCTCTACGAGTTACACAGTTAGCTTGCACGTTTAGAACTTGTACACATTCGCTAGTTCTTGTAAATCTCTACGAGTCACACAGTTGACTTGCACGTTTAGAACTAGTATACATTCGCTATAGCTTAAGCGCTCTGTTTAACGTAAACTCTTAATATACGCGACTAGAATATTAAATATTGTACCTTTTTTCGAATTATCTGTAACAATATACTAAACACAAAGATTTATTTCATCGAGTTCTCATTTCTTGAACCTAAAACTAGAGTCAGTGAATATTCCAAGGTAATTCCCTTTTACCCACATTAACATTGGTTGTTAGCGGAGACGCTGACTTAATTAAGCTTGTAAAACTAGCTTTTCCAAGTTAATTAACTCCTACCCCTTTCTATAATCGGTAGATGTCAAAGTCCAGTAAGCGTCACGGTCGTAAGAATAGACATCGCGCAGGCCGACGACTACGGGCTAAGAAGCAAGCTATATTACAAGCCAGAATCAAACGTATCAACGGTCCAGTAGAGATCCTTCCGATCTATACACAACCTAGCTCTAACGAAGAATCGGTCTCTTTCTCGTCGCACGCATCCAGCCAACCCAAGGTTGACCACCCGTTCTCAACTCACGGCGTAGAACGTGAAGTCATACAGACGGTTACTAGAGTCAGCGAGGGGCTGTTATACGAGCAAATCGACATTAGGAGGAAGCTGTTCCCTGTACCAACCGTATACGACTGGGTAGAAGAGCCGGAAGTTATCGACCTGGACTCCGAACCAGAGACCATCTACCTCGACTAAAGGTAAGACGCTCATTTACGTTACCCCATATCATCCTAAACGACGAATATAATCCATAGCGGGGGCCCGGGTCCCTCAAATAGAACAGGGCTCCGTTATTGCAGTGTCGCTCCGCGTGCGTCAACGTTAAGAATTGTTTTTTTTTGTTGACTAGTGCGTCTGGGACGTCACAGGCAATAAAATTTCTGGTGGCAGCGGTGGGATTCGTTTAAAAATTGATTTTGTTAAAATCCGAATTCAACTAAAAATAATCGGTGCGAGTTATTAAAGACGAGATCCGCGAAAGTAGCAAAGACAGTGAACCGAACTTCGCAACACACGCGTAACGGGAGTAGCAAGAAAACTCACCTCAGCCGCAAAGAACGCGATCGGGACGAACGCACAAACTACGGACGGAATCGTGAAATAACGCTCGACAAATACAATAAAAGCGAATCACACGGGGACTCCACACGCTTGAGATTATTTCTATAAATAGGATAAAGATTCACACGCGAAACCAATATGCCTATCGAAACTAGAACAGGTAGCAAAAAGGAAAGCGGCGCATCAGTAGATGATAGCTTACAACTTAAATATACGGAGACCGATATAGAATTCATAAAACAGGAGGTTTCCAATAAGGAAAAGAGGCTCCAAAAAGAAAAAGAAGCGTTAGAGGAACGTCAAGCAGAAATAGATAAGAAGTCAAAACATCTTAGCGAACAATTCAGACAACAAGAAGCTGAATTAGAGAAAAAACAGCGCGCGATTGAATCGAGTAAAGACGCGGGGTTATCCGAAGAAGTTCAAAAGAAACTTGCCAGGCTCGCCGAGCTCGAGGCGAAAGAAATCGCGAACGCAAATACAAAAACGCAGCGGCACAACCCGACCGAGGGCCCCGCGCAAGACGTACCACATCCTACACAGCCAACAAAAGGCACAGTAGAAGAAATCAAATATCCTACGCAGTTCAAAACGAGCAAGGTAGACGATTCTAAAAATCCTGCACAGCTCTCCGCGAGCGTGACAGACGTTAAAATTAGGGACACTAACGAAGCGACGGGCCGTTCGAAAATGGATGAACCGCGGTTAGGTCCTGTAGAGGACACACAGCTGTCCGAACTCCTCCGTAAGAAGGCAGAAATAGATCGGGAAGTGCAACTTCTCGTAGCGCAAAATTCACGCGGCACAGATAGGGCAGTTACCCAAAGCATGGAATTAGCCACAGACGCTACATTTAGGGAACCCGGTCCAGTGTGTACGCGGAGTAAGGACGAATTAAGGTTAGAAGCAGAAATTCTGCACTTCAAAAAGAAGGCAGAAAGAAAGAAAGGCGACTTAAGAAAATCCGTGGCGCCTCAAAAACCTAACCCTGTGGACAGTTACCGCCCTGATCCACTCAGCAGAGGAGCGATTGGTAGAAACGCCCTCAATTCAGAAAATGATCACATTTCAATAAAGTCAGTGGTTTCCGTCCCAACTGACGATGAAGATTTGAATTCAGAAGCAGAAGCGTTAGCTAGAGAAGCGTTGATCAGACGCATTCAAAAAGAAAACCGCGAGAAACTCAAAAATCTACGCGGAGGAATAGCAGGTCCGGACCTGGGACCTCAAGAATTAGGTGAGCCAGGCGTACCGGAAGAATTAGTCCTCGACAAGGACTTAGAAATACAATTACGCGAGCAAGAGATTTGGGAGCGCGAATTAGAATTGCAGGAGCAAGAACTCGCGTACCAGGCCGCGTTAGCAGATCCGTACCGGGAGAGAAGGAGGAAATTAGCTGAGCGCGAGGAACAGTTAAAGAAAAGGGAGCAGGCCCTGAAGGATAAGATCTCGGGAATCACCCGCCCCCAAGTTACTCAAGTCGTTAACCCCGTGCAGGCATCCGTTCCTCCTACTCTGCCATTAGCGGAGCAATCCATATCGGTTAAAGACGCGTTAGCGGTAGTCCCAAAATTTGACGGGAAAAACATCACCGTAATGCAGTTTAATCGGGCGTGCAAGAGGGCACTCGAGATGGTAACACCCAGCTTGGAGGGGTACCTCACGCGCCTCATCAGAAGCAAGCTCGCCGATCGAGCATACGCAGTAATCGAAGACGAGAGTTTTGCAACCCTGCAAGGACTCTTGGACAAACTCACGGAAGTATTCGCGCCCATTAGATCCGCGAATCATTACCGTGGAGAGCTTGGTCAGCTGTATAAATACGCTGATGAACACGTGCTAGATTACATAGGGAGAACCCGCGACATAAAAACGGGATTAATAGAAGCGGAACGAAGAAAGAACCGCGAGTTAACCAACGCAGAGATAATCAGGTTAGATGAGGAAGTCTGCGAGGCATTTGTCGGCGGACTACCGAGCGACTGCCGGAATGCAGTATTGATCAAAGGTTACTCCAACCTGAAGACAGCCTACGAAAGGGCTATAGATGCCAGCAAGGCACTAGAATTAGATAGAGATCGGGCTAGGAGCCGCGGCGCGAGCAGGGCCGAGAGTAATAACGCAGAGCCGTGTAAACATTGCGGCCGTAGTAATCACCTAACCGATCAGTGCCGAGCAATTAGGAGACCCGCGGTAAGCAGACCCGTGGAAAATAGAGAATCGTGTACGCTGTGCGGGCGGTCGACCCACAGCACAGCAAATTGTTACAAAAACAAACCGCCGTCGAGCCAACAGTCGACAGCGCGAAGTGCAAACGTAGTCGAATGTAGCTACTGCAAGAGCATAGGACATTCATACAACGAATGCCGTAAACGTAGATACCATGAAACAATTAGCCGAAACAACTCGGGAAACGGAGCAGGGCCCTCGGGGAACACGGGCAGCCCCCGAGTAACAAGGGCCAATGCCATAGAGACAGAGGAGGTGGAAACAGGTCCATCTGCCTCTACTTAAAAGGAAAAATACCTACAGTAAACTTAGATTCCAAAGATACGAAAACCGCAATAGACTTCATGATAGATACGGGAGCAGAGGCCAATATCGTAAAGGCCTCTAATGTAAAAGACTTTCGTAAAGTGAACCCCAAGAGGCGTATCACTATTATAGGAATAGGAGACGTACCACACTATAGTTTAGGAGCAACGGAATTGGAAATGTTTGGTTTCAAAACGGATTTTCACGTAGTTGAGAATACCTTTCCCATCAAAAGTGACGGTATCCTAGGGTCAGCCTTCCTTACCCAGTTCGAAGCCAATGTTAACTACGCGGACCAATGCCTCGAAGTACTGAACAAATCCGTTTATTTTAACGATAGAGAAACCGTCCTCGTGCCCAAGCGTACGAACATAGCCTTCCCTATTAAAATTAGTGAAGATAGTATCAAAGAAGGATATGTACCCCTTCTTGACAGTTGCAAGGGAGTCTATATAGGGAACGCTATTGTTAAGGATGACGGAGGTTGGGCAACGATCCGCGCGGTAAACACCACGGAGGAGGACAAACTTATACCAGTCCCCACCGTAGAACTGTTGGATACGAGCGAAGCAATACCGTTAGGGGAGACCGAACACATTACCATAAACAAATGTTCGATAACAGACGTTACTGACTCCTACGAGAAACTCTCTAGACGCTCCGAAACTATTACGAAATTATTGAGATTAGATCATCTTAACGATGAGGAAAAAGACAGTGTAGCCAGGATAGTTCGAGAAAACGCAGATGTCTTTCATCTGCCGGACGACAAGCTCCGATGCACAGGTGTCATGAAACATAAAATAGCTACCACCGATGACCTACCGGTACACACTAAGCAATACAGATTC
Organism: Neodiprion lecontei; assembly: GCF_021901455.1. NCBI lineage: Eukaryota > Metazoa > Arthropoda > Insecta > Hymenoptera > Diprionidae > Neodiprion > Neodiprion lecontei. Next base: position 117,429 of record NW_025791834.1, read on the forward strand.
CCGCCCGTCCACAAGGACGAAATAGCTAGGCAGGTGACCGAAATGGAACAGAATGGCGTAATCAAGCCATCGGTATCGCCTTATAGTTCGCCACTTTGGATCGTACCGAAAAAGGCCGATTCGAAGGGAAATAAGAGATGGAGGATCGTGATAGATTATCGTAAATTGAACGAAAAAACGATAGGTGACGCATATCCGTTGCCCAACATCACTGAAATCCTTGACCAGTTAGGGAATGCCCGGTATTTTTCGGTATTCGATTTAGCATCGGGCTTTCATCAAATACAAATGGACGAGAAGGACGCTCCCAAAACCGCCTTCTCGACACCGCACGGGCATTATGAATTCACGCGTATGCCATTCGGGCTGAAGAATGCGCCAGCTACTTTCCAGAGACTAATGGACCAAGTGTTGTTAGGATCGCAGGGTATAGAGCTGTTCGTATACCTGGATGACATAGTAATATACGCGTCTACTTTAGAAGAACACGAGCGAAAAGTCACGCGATTAATGAGTAGATTGCGGAAGGCAAACCTAGCCTTACAACCAGACAAGTGTGAATTTCTCAGACACGAAGTTACTTACTTAGGACACGTGATCAGCGACGTAGGTGTGGAACCGGACCCAAAGAAAATCGAGTCCGTGAAAAAATTTCCAGTTCCCAAAAATGCTAAGAACATCAAGCAATTTTTAGGGCTAGCAGGTTATTACAGACGGTTCATACCGGGTTTTTCTAAAATCGCGAAACCGCTCACGAACCTTCTCAAAAAAGGGGAAAGCTTTGAATGGAAAGAACAACACCAATCAGCTTTTGAGTTTTTACGCGACAGGTTATGCGAGAAACCGATCCTGCAGTACCCAGATTTCGAGCGACCTTTCCTGGTCACAACGGACGCGTCCGGTTATGCAATCGGGGGTGTCCTGAGTCAGGGAGAAATTGGGAAAGATTTACCTATATCGTACGTATCACGGGTGTTAACATCAGCCGAAAAAAATTACTCTACGTTCGAGAAGGAACTTTTAGCAGTAGTTTGGTGCGTGAATTACTTTAGACCGTACCTCTACGGCAGAGAATTTACCGTAATATCTGACCAAAAAGCCTTGTCATGGTTTCATAAAAATAAAAGCCCATGTGCACGACTCATTAGGTGGAAGACCCTCCTAGCTGAGTTTCAGTGCACAATAAAATATAAGGAAGGGCGTGCGAATACGAACGCCGACGCCCTCTCCAGAAACCCGGTCGACGATACGGATCCAGCCCCGTTGGACCCCGAACTCGCGACCATACAGACACTAGAGTTAGATACGACAGACGAGACCGACACCACAAACGAAGACATTTTCGAGCTACCTCCGGTCACGACCGAAATGACAGGAGACCTATTTACAGTAGATGAAAATTTCTCGCTGGTGCATTGCGTAGCTGAGGACCTGCATATGGGAGCCGGCATCGCAGTGCAATTCCGGGAGAAATTTGGTAGACTTGACGAACTGAAACAACAGAACGCCAAGGTAGGTGAAGTGGCTCAGCTTCAGGTGGGCAGGCGCTTCGTTTATTATCTAATAACAAAAAAACGTAGCAACGATAAGCCTACGTTGAAAAATCTAGAAAAAGCCCTGATCCAGCTCAGGCGCACGTGTAAAAGAAATGCAGACTATCGTCTCGCGATGCCCAGGATAGGTTGTGGTCTTGACAAACTGTCCTGGAAGACCGTAATAAAACTAATCAACAAGGTGTTCAAACAACCTTTCAAGATACATATATACGCTTTGCCTCCACCCAACGTTGAGACCACTGGGCCAACCTCGACAGACAATCGGGAAAGTTCACCTCTGGGACAGTTCGGAAACGAGCCGCCCCAATATCAAAGCACGGGTTTGGACCCTATAGTCGAAACGATGGAGCAGGAGAAGGGGGGGGACACCAGTAGAATTTCCCTTCCGGAAGCGTCGACGAGTTTAGATCACAGGGACAAAGCCTTTGACGTAATAGGCCAGGACACCCCTGTAGAAAATCAAGCAACCGATGCTGATGAAGACTCAGATTCAGGTTCTGAGCACGGTAACGAGCATGAATGCGTCGACAGCGACGTAAGCGACTCCGACGAAATCATAGAACCAGGTTCGCAGCCCTACGAGCTCGCTGCAGACCCCGAATTAAAGATCACTAGGAGTAAGGAGAACTTATCAATTCATAAAGGGAACATGGTCTGTTTCGTCTCGCAGCAGGGTGAACCTATAGACCGCGGAGCGCACGATCTATTCAGTAAATTCAAGATACCGAAATTAGAGGATTTAGCACTAGGAAGAGCTAGGCTAATACAAAAAGACAATAGAAACATTATATGTTTGCCAATCAAAGAATCAACAAAAAGGCACCTCGACAGAGAAATATTTAAAGAAGCTCTGGCATCTCTGTTAGACGTAATTATGGAAATAGAGTTAGCAGAAATAGCACTAGCCAGAACAGCATTCATAGATAATATTTCGTGGAAGGAAATTTTAAATAGGATAAAAATCGCACTCAGCGATTGTCCTTGCACGCTGACTATTTACGAAGACTTAATTCAAACTCCGGCGGAGGAGCTTAGGGCCGGAATTATTCAAGAAAATCATGAATCTGCGTTGGGGGGTCACAAGGGCGTGACCAAAACTTACCGTAGAATTAGACAAAAGTACGCATGGCCGAATATGAAACGCCAGGTACAAGATTATATAGGCAGGTGTTGGCAGTGCGCCACTAGGAAGCTCACGCGAGTAAAGCATAAGCAACCAATGGTAATAACAGATACTCCTGACGCTGCCTTTGAGAAAATCTCCATGGACGTTGTGGGCCCTCTGCCCATTACAAAACGAGGAAATAGTCATATTTTAACAATCCAAGACCTCCTCACCAAATACTCGCTAGCAATCCCGTTGAAAGAAACCGACTCGGTGGCAATCGCTGATGGCTTGGTAAAAAACTTCATTTGTATTTACGGCGCACCCCGTCATATCCTCACGGATCAGGGCGCCAATTTAACTAGCTCACTGATGAAGGCGATCACAAAGCGATTTAGAATAACACAAAACAGGACCACAGCTTTCCACCCGCAGTCAAATGGTTCGATCGAAAGGTCACACCACGTTCTAATAGAATACTTGAAACAGTTCGTCACAGACAAGAACGATTGGGACGAGTGGCTAGAGCTAGCAATGTTTTCATATAATACCAGTACTCATGAAAGCACAAGGTTTTCACCGTACGAATTAGTGTTCGGCCGAGAGGCAAGAGTGCCCTCGAGCTACGCAGCAATAGAAACCATATCAGATGGGACGTACGAAGGCTACTTGTTAGATTTATGTAAAAATCTCCATGAAATACAGACTCTCGCAGCAGAGAATTTAACTCAAGCAAAACACAAGTATAAACGTTACTATGATAATAAAATCAAATTGCTACAATTAAAACCAGGAGATCTGGTGTTCCTCCTAAAGGAGCCCAGAAAGAACAAATTCGCTGACCATTATACTGGTCCGCACGAAGTAATAGAAGTTCTTCCCAATAATAATGTAAAAATTCTTGTTAAAAATAGAACTAGGGTGGTCCACCTGGACAAACTGAAAAAGGCAAAGGCATAATCGCACCTATCCTTTATTATTCTGTCCACAGGAATCACTAGAAAGTAAGAACACAATAATATAATGAAGCTCCCGGCTAATGAGGAAGACGATCATCTCGAAGTAGTTTTCATTGAAAAGCCGCAGACACTACCATACCCAGTCACAAACATTAAAATCATAATGTACAAGGTTACAATAACACTATATTTTAAGGCCAATGAAGCTTTCAAGTCATTACTTAGGGAAATGATAAAAATAACAGATTTGGGTGAAGGCGACTACAGAACGTATTATAAAAGAATTCGCAGCCAAAGAGGCATAGTAGATCAAGTATTAGATGTGTTTTTCGCCCGCCCGGACGAAACCCACATATCAGTGCTATTTCACCCAGACCTGAACGAAGCGTACACATACGTAGGTAAAGGCATGGACGGCGAAGTGTCCAAGTACACCGTCTCCGGCCCAATTGTTAACTATGTAGGCAGTCAGATGTTCAAAGACGCCGTATAATTTTGTACACTAAGCAGATTTAAGAGTAGACGTCAGAATTTATAGGTACTATGACATACGTTACAGGGTCAATGCAAACCCCAGCCATGAGGTCCGTCCTCGTACTCCTCACTACCATTTGTTGGTTGAAGGGGGCCCATGCATTAATCGGGTATGACTGTGGCGGAGCTGCCCTTAACGTAACAACTATAAATCTACTAGACATCGACCAATGTGATTTGGAACACGACAAGACACAAAACGAACGAACGTTTATACAATTGCTCCAACTCACGGAACACAAACAGGCGCAAGTCTTACAATGCAAAGTGGAGATCGACAGAACAGTTTACCGATGCGGACAATTTTCACACAACTCGGTGACCGACGGAGGAAGAAAGGCTTACCTTCCAAGAATCTCAAGGGAAGCATGTGAGACGCTACATCGCACAGGTACGCTAACCCTCGGGTCACAGACGCATTTGGTCGAGATCCCAACAAACGTAACGACGCTACGCGACGCCACCTTGGCCGGCAGCCTTACCTCTGACGGAACCTGCCAAGGGCAATATTACAATGACGGTTATGGACAGTGGGAAAGCGCTGTCGTGCAGGCAGTAATCAAGATTTCGGTCTACTCGTACACGGCGAACGTCAAGATCTCCAACAACCAAATTCTGCTGAAGAGTGGAACAACCTGCCCTTTTGGAGACGGGCAGTGCATCGACGATGAGGGTGGCCATACCTACTGGACAACAACGCCCCTCGACGAATGTAAATTTGACAAATACGACGTACTATACACGGGATACGCAGACCGAACGAACGCGACGGACTCTCCAACCGTTTACTCGCTACAGACGGGTGACACAACCTTTGCGCTAATGGAAAGGTCCAGAGCCACCATTTGCGGCTATAAAATCATAAACACAGAGCACCCCCGTCTATTTATCTTTGAGACCAATCCAACGGAAGTCTTCAAACAACGATCAAGATTAGCAGTATCAAACATCGACATCTTTTCGTACATCAATTCAAAATTCATTTATGTAGAAAAACACATCAGGACGCAGACCACCAACCTATACAGGGACGTGATCGAGCAGAAATGTAAATTAGAACAACAGGTGCTGAAAAATGCATTAAATCTCGCTGAATTATCACCTGACAGTTTTGCCTTTAACCCAATGAAGGGCCCCGGCTATTTTGCAACAATAGCCGGCGAAGTAATCTATATCATGAAATGCATCCCAGTAGAAGTGGAATTCCGCAAGACGGCAGAATGTTACAATGATCTTCCTGTGAATCACCAAAATGAGAGCATGTTCCTGCGACCCAAGTCGAGGATTCTCGTGAAGACCGGAACCAGGAGGAGCTGCAACGAGGTCGTGCCGCCAATGTTTAAGGTAGAAGAGACGTGGTACAAGTTCACACCTAGGGCATCCGAAGCCAAGGTACCGCAGAAACTCAAGCCCTTGACAAACATGAATTGGAAATATAGCAATCCTGGACCCCTGGGATCAAGCGGAATTTACACTGAGGAGGAATTGCAAGGATTACGGGAACACATCATGTTTCCGGCAGAAAAACCTGCACTACTCGACACTATATCCAGAGGCGCCCGAGGCGAGACCATCGGGACGGGAACAATCAATATGTATAACCTGTTAGACGAAAAGACTCTAACGCGAATAGCAGAATCAACGGCAAAAAGATTATTTACTGGATTCACCACTTTCGGGAGTGTTGTCGGAGGAATATGGGGGATCTGGGCCGTATGGGCACTGCTGAAATTCTTAATCGACACATGCATACATGGTTACACGCTCCACACAGCATATGGATGCAGTTACCACTTGATAGCCTCACTGTGGGACTCGGTGACGCATCTGTTAATGCACCTACGAGGACAAAAGACCGATCAACCAATGACGACTGACGCCCAGGAGCAGACGGAACCACTGAATAAAATAATTTACCACGTTCCGTCACAGTCAATTCACTTTCCAGAAAATCTAGACTTGAATTCTGACATAGAGTTGAAGAAGCTCGAGGAAAGAGCACAACAGAGAGCAAAAGATCTTAACTTGGTTTAATGAACGCCGCTAAGATCTTTTACGGAAATAAAACTTATTTCCTTCAAATAAGGAGGGGGGTGTGACGTCCCCGGAAGAACGTCTACCATATACATATTTTTCCTATTATCATACTAAAACTGTTGCTCTCTTACCTCGAGTATACTACTATTAGCATAACACATACTTGTATTATACCTAAAATATAGGAATACATTACAATATCTCATAAGCGAAGAGCAAGGCAACATGGCGTACACGGCAGAAAGCACCAGGCAGCAAGCCATATTCACAGTCGTGCTAAGAGGCCGCCATCTTGGCTCGCCCGCTCATCATATACTACACTATGAGAAATACACGCACATCGCGCTATTTAGGAATGTACACATATATATGCATACTCATAATTATCATGCCGTCTTATTACGAATGATGAAATAAACGATATAATAAACAATCGTATAAACTTACCCACAAATATAACATATTCATATTACATAAAAGGAGTACACGTCATCGACGCGCAAAAGGGAAACCTTATCCCTTCATCCGAAATACGCCTTCAGCAGGCCTACGTGACATTCCGCACGTCCAGCGCTCGACCACGTGCACTTCTTAGAAATAACCACATTTGTTAGAATAAATAAATAACTGTAACCAGAGCGGCCAGCGGGACTCGAAGCACTTAAACAAAGGTTCGTAGGCGAACCCTAACATAAACACCCGCTGAGCGTTCATCCTAGTAAAGATAAGATTTTGCATAGTTAAGATAGGCTCTAGACTAAACAGCCCCGGACCTCGGTACACTAAACAGACGGAAGCAATAAATCGTCCAAGTACCGAGAAGCACTTAAGAGGAAACATCGACGCGGCGATCCGATACCCGAGGAGAAACTGAGCCAAACAATTCCAGCCCAGGCCGACGGACCGACGCCAACTCAGAACAAAGGCCAAGGGTCGAGCGGGAAAAACCTGTTCTACTCGACCGCCATAAACAGGGATGAAAGCCAGACCCGCACTTAGCCAGGGACCGGTTTACAACAGGGCCATAAACCAGACAACCCTCACAGCATGACGCCAGGCCCCGAACACGTGCAAGCAGGCAGGCAGCGACAAGTCGGCGCCGGACCCCGAACACGTGCACGCAGGCAGGCAGCAACAGGTCGGACCTAACGGGACTCCGCCAACAAAGAGCCGCATTCCAAGGCTCTGACGTCACGCGCGCCTACGTGACACCGAGCGCGTCAAGGCGGGCCAGCGGCGCGCGCACCATCGCCCCGCGCATGCGCACCAGGACACTCGAGAGCTGAGACGGTCGACGCTTCGCACCCTGGACATCACTTCTCATCCGCGCTTCAAGCAGACCAGTCGAGTTCTTGTAAATCTCTACGAGTTACACAGTTAGCTTGCACGTTTAGAACTTGTACACATTCGCTAGTTCTTGTAAATCTCTACGAGTCGCACAGTTGACTTGCACGTTTAGAACTAGTATACATTCGCTATAGCTTAAGCGCTCTGTTTAACGTAAACTCTTAATATACGCGACTAGAATATTAAATATTGTACCCTTTTTCGAATTATCTGTAACAATATACTAAACACAAAGATTTATTTCATCGAGTTCTCATTTCTTGAACCTAAAACTAGAGTCAGTGAATATTCCAAGGTAATTCCCTTTTACCCACATTAACATTGGTTGTTAGCGGAGACGCTGACTTAATTAAGCTTGTAAAACTAGCTTTTCCAAGTTAATTAACTCCTACCCCTTTCTATAATCGGTAGATGTCAAAGTCCAGTAAACGTCACGGTCGTAAGAATAGACATCGCGCAGGCCGACGACTACGGGCTAAGAAGCAAGCTATATTACAAGCCAGAATCAAACGTATCAACGGTCCAGTAGAGATCCTTCCGATCTATACACAACCTAGCTCTAACGAAGAATCGGGCTCTTTCTCGTCGCACGCATCCAGCCAACCCAAGGTTGACCACCCGTTCTCAACCCACGGCGTAGAACGTGAAGTCATACAGACGGTTACTAGAGTCAGCGAGGGGCTGTTATACGAGCAAATCGACATTAGGAGGAAGCTGTTCCCTGTACCAACCGTATACGACTGGGTAGAAGAGCCGGAGTTATCGACCTGGACTCCGAACCAGAGACCATCTACCTCGACTAAAGGTAAGACGCTCATTTACGTTACCCCATATCATCCTAAACGACGAATATAATCCATAGCGGGGGCCCGGGTCCCTCAAATAAAACAGGGCTCCGTTATTGCAGTGTCGCTCCGCGTGCGTCAACGTTAAGAATTGTTTTTTTTGTTGACTAGTGCGTCTGGGACGTCACAGGCAATAAAATTTCTGGTGGCAGCGGTGGGATTCGTTTAAAAATTGATCTTGTTAAAATCCGAATTCAACTAAAAATAATCGGTGCGAGTTATTAAAGACGAGATCCGCGAAAGTAGCAAAGACAGTGAACCGAACTTCGCAACACACGCGTAACGGGAGTAGCAAGAAAACTCACCTCAGCCGCAAAGAACGCGATCGGGACGAACGCACAAACTACGGACGGAATCGTGAAATAACGCTCGACAAATACAATAAAAGCGAATCACACGGGGACTCCACACGCTTGAGATTATTTCTATAAATAGGATAAAGATTCACACGCGAAACCAATATGCCTATCGAAACTAGAACAGGTAGCAAAAAGGAAAGCGGCGCATCAGTAGATGATAGCTTACAACTTAAATATACGGAGACCGATATAGAATTCATAAAACAGGAGGTTTCCAATAAGGAAAAGAGGCTCCAAAAGGAAAAAGAAGCGTTAGAGGAACGTCAAGCAGAAATAGATAAGAAGTCAAAACATCTTAGCGAACAATTCAGACAACAAGAAGCTGAATTAGAGAAAAAACAGCGCGCGATTGAATCGAGTAAAGACGCGGGGTTATCCGAAGAAGTTCAAAAGAAACTTGCCAGGCTCGCCGAGCTCGAGGCGAAAGAAATCGCGAACGCAAATACAAAAACGCAGCGGCACAACCCGACCGAGGGCCCCGCGCAAGACGTACCACATCCTACACAGCCAACAAAAGGCACAGTAGAAGAAATCAAATATCCTACGCAGTTCAAAACGAGCAAGGTAGACGATTCTAAAAATCCTGCACAGCTCTCCGCGAGCGTGACAGACGTTAAAATTAGGGACACTAACGAAGCGACGGGCCGTTCGAAAATGGATGAACCGCGGTTAGGTCCTGTAGAGGACACACAGCTGTCCGAACTCCTCCGTAAGAAGGCAGAAATAGATCGGGAAGTACAACTTCTCGTAGCGCAAAATTCACGCGGCACAGATAGGGCAGTTACCCGAAGCATAGAATTAGCCACAGACGCTACATTTAGGGAACCCGGTCCAGTGTGTACGCGGAGTAAGGACGAATTAAGGTTAGAAGCAGAAATTCAGCACTTCAAAAAGAAGGCAGAAAGAAAGAAAGGCGACTTAAGAAAATCCGTGGCGCCTCAAAAACCTAACCCTGTGGACAGTTACCGCCCTGATCCACTCAGCAGAGGAGCGATTGGTAGAAACGCCCTCAATTCAGAAAATGATCACATTTCAATAAAGTCAGTGGTTTCCGTCCCAACTGACGATGAAGATTTGAATTTAGAAGCAGAAGCGTTAGCTAGAGAAGCGTTGATCAGACGCATTCAAAAAGAAAACCGCGAGAAACTCAAAAATCTACGCGGAGGAATAGCAGGTCCGGACCTGGGACCTCAAGAATTAGGTGAGCCAGGCGTGCCGGAAGAATTAGTCCTCGATAAGGACTTGGAAATACAATTACGCGAGCAAGAGATTTGGGAGCGCGAATTAGAATTGCAGGAGCAAGAACTCGCGTACCAGGCCGCGTTAGCAGATCCGTACCGGGAGAGAAGGAGGAAATTAGCTGAGCGCGAGGAACAGTTAAAGAAAAGGGAGCAGGCCCTGAAGGATAAGATCTCGGGAATCACCCGCCCCCAAGCTACTCAAGTCGTTAACACTGTGCAGGCACCCGTTCCTCCTACTCTGCCGTTAGCGGAGCAATCCATATCGGTTAAAGACGCGTTAGCGGTAGTCCCAAAATTTGACGGGAAAAACATCACCGTAATGCAGTTTAATCGGGCGTGCAAGAGGGCACTCGAGATGGTAACACCCAGCTTGGAGGGGTACCTCACGCGCCTCATCAGAAGCAAGCTCGCCGATCGAGCATACGCAGTAATCGAAGACGAGAGTTTTGCAACCCTGCAAGGACTCTTGGACAAACTCACGGAAGTGTTCGCGCCCATTAGATCCGCGAATCATTACCGTGGAGAGCTTGGTCAGCTGTATAAATACGCTGATGAACACGTGCTAGATTACATAGGGAGAACCCGCGACATAAAAACGGGATTAATAGAAGCGGAACGAAGAAAGAACCGCGAGCTAACCAACGCAGAGATAATCAGGTTAGATGAGGAAGTCTGCGAAGCATTTGTCGGCGGACTACCGAGCGACTGCCGGAATGCAGTATTGATCAAAGGTTACTCTAACTTGAAGACAGCCTACGAAAGGGCTATAGATGCCAGCAAGGCATTAGAATTAGATAGAGATCGGGCTAGGAGCCGCGGCGCGAGCAGGGCCGAGAGTAATAACGCAGAGCCGTGTAAACATTGCGGCCGTAGTAATCACCTAACCGATCAGTGCCGAGCGATTAGGAGACCCGCGGTAAGCAGACCCGTGGAAAATAGAGAATCGTGTACGCTGTGCGGGCGGTCGACCCACAGCACAGCAAATTGTTACAAAAACAACCCGCCGTCGAGCCAACAGTCGACAGCGCGAAGTGCAAACGTAGTCGAATGTAGCTACTGCAAGAGCATAGGACATTCATACAACGAATGCCGTAAACGTAGATACCATGAAACAAATAGCCGAAACAACTCGGGAAACGGAGCAGGGCCCTCGGGGAACACTGGCAGCCCCCGAGTAACAAGGGCCAATGCCATAGAGACAGAGGAGGTGGAAACAGGTCCATCTGCCTCTACTTAAAAGGAAAAATACCTACAGTAAACTTAGATTCCAAAGATACGAAAACCGCAATAGACTTCATGATAGATACGGGAGCGGAGGCCAATATCGTAAAGGCCTCTAATGTAAAGGACTTTCGTAAAGTGAACCCCAAGAGGCGTATCACTATTATAGGAATAGGAGACGTACCACACTATAGTTTAGGAGCAACGGAATTGGAAATGTTTGGTTTCAAAACGGATTTTCACGTAGTTGAGAATACCTTTCCCATCAAAAGTGACGGTATCCTAGGGTCAGCTTTCCTTACCCAGTTCGAAGCCAATGTTAACTACGCGGACCAATGCCTCGAAGTACTGAATAAATCCGTTTATTTTAATGATAGAGAAACCGTCCTCGTGCCCAAGCGTACGAACATAGCCTTCCCTATTAAAATTAGTGAAGATAGTATCAAAGAAGGATATGTACCCCTTCTTGACAGTTGCAAGGGAGTCTACATAGGGAACGCTATTGTTAAGGATGACGGAGGTAGGGCAACGATCCGCGCGGTAAACACCACGGAGGAGGACAAACTTATACCAGTCCCCACCGTAGAACTGTTGGATACGAGCGAAGCAATACCGTTAGGGGAGACCGAACACATTACCATAAACAAATGTTCGATAACAGACGTTACTGACTCCTACGAGAAACTCTCTAGACGCTCCGAAACTATTACGAAATTATTGAGATTAGATCATCTTAACGATGAGGAAAAAGACAGTGTAGCCAGGATAGTTCGAGAAAACGCAGATGTCTTTCATCTGCCGGACGACAAGCTCCGATGCACAGGTGTCATGAAACATAAGATAGCTACCACCGATGACCTACCGGTACACACTAAGCAATACAGATTCCCGCCCGTCCACAAGGACGAAATAGCTAGGCAGGTGACCGAAATGGAACAGAATGGCGTAATCAAGCCATCGGTATCGCCTTACAGTTCGCCACTTTGGATCGTACCGAAAAAGGCCGATTCGAAGGGAAATAAGAGATGGAGGATCGTGATAGATTATCGTAAATTGAACGAAAAAACGATAGGTGACGCATATCCGTTGCCCAACATCACTGAAATCCTTGATCAGTTAGGGAATGCCCGGTATTTTTCGGTATTCGATTTAGCATCGGGCTTTCATCAAATACAAATGGACGAGAAGGACGCTCCCAAAACCGCCTTCTCGACACCGCACGGGCATTATGAATTCACGCGTATGCCATTCGGGCTGAAGAATGCGCCAGCTACTTTCCAGAGACTAATGGACCAAGTGTTGTTAGGATCGCAGGGCATAGAGCTGTTCGTATACCTGGATGACATAGTAATATACGCGTCTACTTTAGAAGAACACGAGCGAAAAGTCACGCGATTAATGAGTAGATTGCGGAAGGCAAACCTAGCCTTACAACCAGACAAGTGTGAATTTCTCAGACACGAAGTTACTTACTTAGGACACGTGATCAGCGACGTAGGTGTGGAACCGGACCCAAAGAAAATCGAGTCCGTGAAAAAATTTCCAGTTCCCAAAAATGCTAAGAACATCAAGCAATTTTTAGGGCTAGCAGGTTATTACAGACGGTTCATACCGGGTTTTTCTAAAATCGCGAAACCGCTCACGAACCTTCTCAAAAAAGGGGAAAGCTTTGAATGGAAAGAACAACACCAATCAGCTTTTGAGTTTTTACGCGACAGGTTATGCGAGAAACCGATCCTGCAGTACCCAGATTTCGAGCGACCTTTCCTGGTCACAACGGACGCGTCCGGTTATGCAATCGGGGGTGTCCTGAGTCAGGGAGAAATTGGGAAAGATTTACCTATATCGTACGTATCACGGGTGTTAACATCAGCCGAAAAAAATTACTCTACGTTCGAGAAGGAACTTTTAGCAGTAGTTTGGTGCGTGAATTACTTTAGACCGTACCTCTACGGCAGAGAATTTACCGTAATATCTGACCAAAAAGCCTTGTCATGGTTTCATAAAAATAAAAGCCCATGTGCACGACTCATTAGGTGGAAGACCCTCCTAGCTGAGTTTCAGTGCACAATAAAATATAAGGAAGGGCGTGCCAATACGAACGCCGACGCCCTCTCCAGAAACCCGGTCGACGATACGGATCCAGCCCCGTTGGACCCCGAACTCGCGATCATACAGACACTAGAGTTAGATACGACAGACGAGACCGACACCACAAACGAAGACATTTTCGAGCTACCTCCGGTCACGACCGAAATGACAGGAGACCTATTTACAGTAGACGAAAATTTCTCGCTGGTGCATTGCGTAGCTGAGGAGCTGCATATGGGAGCCGGCATCGCAGTGCAATTCCGGGAGAAATTTGGTAGACTTGACGAACTGAAACAACAGAACGCCAAGGTAGGTGAAGTGGCTCAGCTTCAGGTGGGCAGGCGCTTCGTTTATTATCTAATAACAAAAAAACGTAGCAACGATAAGCCTACGTTGAAAAATCTAGAAAAAGCCCTGATTCAACTCAGGCGCACGTGTAAAAGAAATGCAGACTATCGTCTCGCGATGCCCAGGATAGGTTGTGGTCTTGACAAACTGTCCTGGAAGACCGTAATAAAACTAATCAACAAGGTGTTCAAACAACCTTTCAAGATACATATATACGCTTTGCCTCCACCCAACGTTGAGACCACTGAGCCAACCTCGACAGACAATCGGGAAAGTTCACCTCTGGGACAGTTCGGAAACGAGCCGCCCCAATATCAAAGCACGGGTTTGGACCCTATAGTCGAAACGATGGAGCAGGAGAATGGGGGGGACACCAGTAGAATTTCCCTTCCGGAAGCGTCAACGAGTTCAGATCGCAGGGACAAAGCCTTTGACGTAATAGGCCAGGACACCCCTGTAGAAAATCAAGCAACCGATGCTGATGAAGACTCAGATTCAGGTCCTGAGCACGGTAACGAGCATGAATGCGTCGACAGCGACGTAAGCGACTCCGACGAAATCGTAGAACCAGGTTCGCAGCCCTACGAGCTCGCCGCAGACCCCGAATTAAAGATCACTAGGAGTAAGGAGAACTTATCAATTCATAAAGGGAACATGGTCTGTTTCGTCTCGCAGCAGGGTGAACCTATAGACCGCGGAGCGCACGATCTATTCAGTAAATTCAAGATACCAAAATTAGAGGATTTAGCACTAGGAAGAGCTAGGCTAATACAAAAAGACAATAGAAACATTATATGTTTGCCAATCAAAGAATCAACAAAAAGGCACCTCGACAGAGAAATATTTAAAGAAGCTCTGGCATCTCTGTTAGACGTAATTATGGAAATAGAGTTAGCAGAAATAGCACTAGCCAGAACAGCATTCATAGATAATATTTCGTGGAAGGAAATTTTAAATAGGATAAAAATCGCACTCAGCGATTGTCCTTGCACGCTGACTATTTACGAAGACTTAATTCAAACTCCGGCGGAGGAGCTTAGGGCCGGAATTATTCAAGAAAATCATGAATCTGCGTTAGGGGGTCACAAGGGCGTGACCAAAACTTACCGTAGAATTAGACAAAAGTACGCATGGCCGAATATGAAACGCCAGGTACAAGATTATATAGGCAGGTGTTGGCAGTGCGCCACTAGGAAGCTCACGCGAGTAAAGCATAAGCAACCAATGGTAATAACAGATACTCCTGACGCTGCCTTTGAGAAAATCTCCATGGACGTTGTGGGCCCTCTGCCTATTACAGAACGAGGAAATAGTCATATTTTAACAATCCAAGACCTCCTCACCAAATACTCGCTAGCAATCCCGTTGAAAGAAACCGACTCGGTGGCAATCGCTGATGGCTTGGTAAAAAACTTCATTTGTATTTACGGCGCACCCCGTCATATCCTCACGGATCAGGGCGCCAATTTAACTAGCTCACTGATGAAGGCGATCACAAAGCGATTTAGAATAACACAAAACAGGACCACAGCTTTCCACCCGCAGTCAAATGGTTCGATTGAAAGGTCACACCACGTTCTAATAGAATACTTGAAACAGTTCGTTACAGACAAGAACGATTGGGACGAGTGGCTAGAGCTAGCAATGTTTTCATATAATACCAGTACTCACGAAAGCACAAGGTTTTCACCGTACGAATTAGTGTTCGGCCGAGAGGCAAGAGTGCCCTCGAGCTACGCAGCAATAGAAACCATATCAGATAGGACGTACGAAGGTTACTTGTTAGATTTATGTAAAAATCTCCATGAAATACAGACTCTCGCAGCAGAGAATTTAACTCAAGCAAAACACAAGTATAAACGTTACTATGATAATAAAATCAAATTGCTACAATTAAAAGCAGGAGATCTGGTGTTCCTCCTAAAGGAGCCCAGAAAGAACAAATTCGCTGACCATTATACGGGTCCGCACGAAGTAATAGAAGTTCTTCCCAATAATAATGTAAAAATTCTTGTTGAAAATAGAACTAGGGTGGTCCACCTGGACAAACTGAAAAAGGCAAAGGCATAATCGCACCTATCCTTTATTATTCTGTCCACAGGAATCACTAGAAAGTAAGAACACAATAATATAATGAAGCTCCCGGCTAATGAGGAAGACGATCATCTCGAAGTAGTTTTCATTGAAAAGCCGCAGACACTACCATACCCAGTCACAAACATTAAAATCATAATGTACAAGGTTACAATAACACTATATTTTAAGGCCAATGAAGCTTTCAAGTCATTACTTAGGGAAATGATAAAAATAACAGATTTGGGTGAAGGTGACTACAGAACGTATTATAAAAGAATTCGCAGCCAAAGAGGCATAGTAGATCAAGTATTAGATGTGTTTTTCGCCCGCCCGGACGAAACCCACATATCAGTGCTATTTCACCCAGATCTAAACGAAGCGTACACATATGTAGGTAAAGGCATGGACGGCGAAGTGTCCAAGTACACCGTCTCCGGCCCAATTGTTAACTATGTAGGCAGTCAGATGTTCAAAGACGCCGTATAATTTTGTACACTAAGCAGATTTAAGAGTAGACGTCAGAATTTATAGGTTGTGACGTCCCCGGAAGAACGTCTACCATATACATATTTTTCCTATTATCATACTAAAACTGTTGCTCTCTTACCTCGAGTATACTACTATTAGCATAACACATACTTGTATTATACCTAAAATATAGGAATACATTATAATATCTCATAAGCGAAGAGCAAGGCAACATGGCGTACCCGGCAGAAAGCACCAGGCAGCAAGCCATATTCACAGTCGTGCTAAGAGGCCGCCATCTTGGCTCGCCCGCTCATCATATACTACATTATGAGAAATACACGCACATCGCGCTATTTAGGAATGTACACATATATATGCATACTCATAATTATCATGCCGTCTTATTACGAATGATAAAATAAACGATATAATAAACAATCGTATAAACTTACCCATAAATATAATATACTCATATTCATATTACATAAAAGGAGTACACGTCATCGACGCGCAAAAGGGAAACCTTATCCCTTCATCCGAAATACGCCTTCAGCAGGCCTACGTGACATTCCGCACGACCAGCGCTCGACCACGTGCACTTCTTAGAAATAACCACATTTGTTAGAATAAATAAATAACTGTGACCAGAGCGGCCAGCGGGACTCGAAGCACTTAAACAAAGGTTCGTAGGCGAACCCTAACATAAACACCCGCTGAGCGTTCATCCTAGTAAAGATAAGATTTTGCATAGTTAAGATACGCTCTAGACTAAACAGCCCCGAACCTCGGTACGCTAAACAGACGGAAGCAATAAATCGTCCAAGTACCGAGAAGCACTTAAGAAGAAACATCGACACGGCGATCCGATACCCGAGGAGAAACTGAGCCAAACAATTCCAGCCCAGGCCGACGGACCGACGCCAACTCAGAACAAAGGCCAAGGGTCGAGCGGGAAAAACCTGTTCTACTCGACCGCCATAAACAGGGATGAAAGCCAGACCCGCACTTAGCCAGGGACCGGTTTACAACAGGGCCATAAACCAGACAACCCTCACAGCATGACGTCAGGCCCCGAACACGTGCACGCAGGCAGGCAGCAACAGGTCGGACCTAACGGGACTCCGCCAACAAAGAGCCGCATTCCAAGGCTCTGACCTCACGCGCGCCTACGTGACACCGAGCGCGTCAAGGCAGGCCAGCGGCGCGCGCACCATCGCCCCGCGCATGCGCACCAGGACACTCGAGAGCTGAGACGGTCGACGCTTCGCACCCTGGACATCACTTCTCATCCGCGCTTCAAGCAGACCAGTCGAGTTCTTGTAAATCTCTACGAGTTACACAGTTAGCTTGCACGTTTAGAACTTGTACACATTCGCTAGTTCTTGTAAATCTCTACGAGTCACACAGTTGACTTGCACGTTTAGAACTAGTATACATTCGCTATAGCTTAAGCGCTCTGTTTAACGTAAACTCTTAATATACGCGACTAGAATATTAAACATTGTACCTTTTTCGACTTATCTGTAACAATATACTGAACACAAAGATTTATTTCATCGAGTTCTCATTTCTTGAACCTAAAACTAGAGTCAGTGAATAATCCAAGGTAATTCCCTTTTACCCACATTAACATTGGTTGTTAGCGGAGACGCTGACTTAATTAAGCTTGTAAAACTAGCTTTTCCAAGTTAATTAACCCCTACCCCTTTCTATAATCGGTAGATGTCAAAGTCCAGTAAACGTCACGGTCGTAAGAATAGACATCGCGCAGGCCGACGACTACGGGCTAAGAAGCAAGCTATATTACAAGCCAGAATCAAACGTATCAACGGTCCAGTAGAGATCCTTCCGATCTATACACAACCTAGCTCTAACGAAGAATCGGGCTCTTTCTCGTCGCACGCATCCAGCCAACCCAAGGTTGACCACCCGTTCTCAACTCACGGCGTAGAACGTGAAGTCATACAGACGGTTACTAGAGTCAGCGAGGGGCTGTTATACGAGCAAATCGACATTAGAAGGAAGCTGTTCCCGGTACCAACCGTATACGACTGGGTAGAAGAGCCGGAAGTTATCGACCTGGACTCCGAACCAGAGACCATCTACCTCGACTAAAGGTAAGACGCTCATTTACGTTACCCCATATCATCCTAAACGACGAATATAATCCATAGCGGGGGCCCGGGTCCCTCAAATAAAACAGGGCTCCGTTATTGCAGTGTCGCTCCGCGTGCGTCAACGTTAAGAATTGTTTTTTTTTGTTGACTAGTGCGTCTGGGACGTCACAAGGTATTATGACATACGTTACAGGGTCAATGCAAACCCCAGCCATGAGGTGCGTCCTCATACTCCTCACTACCATTTGTTGGTTGAAGGGGGCCCATGCATTAATCGGGTATGACTGTGGCGGAGCTGCCCTTAACGTAACAACTATAAATCTACTAGACATCGACCAATGTGATTTGGAACACGACAAGACACAAAACGAACGAACGTTTATACAATTGCTCCAACTCACGGAATACAAACAGGCGCAAGTCTTACAATGCAAAGTGGAGATCGACAGAACAGTTTACCGATGCGGACAATTTTCACACAACTCGGTGACCGACGGAGGAAGAAAGGCTTACCTTCCAAGAATCTCAAGGGAAGCATGTGAGACGCTACATCGCACAGGTACGCTAACCCTCGGGTCACAGACGCATTTGGTCGAGATCCCAACAAACGTAACGACGCTACGCGACGCCACCTTGGCCGGCAGCCTTACCTCTGACGGAAGCTGCCAAGGGCAATATTACAATGACGGTTATGGACAGTGGGAAAGCGCTGTCGTGCAGGCAGTAATCAAGATTTCGGTCTACTCGTACACGGCGAACGTCAAGATCTCCAACAACCAAATTTTGCTGAAGAGTGGAACAACCTGCCCTTTTGGAGACGGGCAGTGCATCGACGATGAGGGTGGCCATACCTACTGGACAACAACGCCCCTCGACGAATGTAAATTTGACAAATACGACGTACTATACACGGGATACGCAGACCGAACGAACGCGACGGACTCTCCAACCGTTTACTCGCTACAGACGGGTGACACAACCTTTGCGCTAATGGAAAGGTCCAGAGCCACCATTTGCGGCTATAAGATCATAAACGCAGAGCACCCCCGTCTATTTATCTTTGAGACCAATCCAACGGAAGTCTTCAAACAACGATCAAGATTAGCAGTATCAAACATCGACATCTTTTCATACATCAATTCAAAACTCATTTATGTAGAAAAACTCATCAGAACGCAGACCACCAACCTATACAGGGACGTGATCGAGCAGAAATGTAAATTAGAACAACAGGTGCTGAAAAATGCATTAAATCTGGCTGAATTATCACCTGACAGTTTTGCCTTTAACCTAATGAAGGGCCCCGGCTATTTTGCAACAATAGCCGGCGAAGTAATCTATATCATGAAATGCATCCCAGTAGAAGTGGAATTCCGCAAGACGGCAGAATGTTACAATGATCTTCCTGTGAATCACCAAAACGAGAGCATGTTCCTGCGACCCAAATCGAGGATTCTCGTGAAGACCGGAACCAGGAGGAGCTGCAACGAGGTCGTGCCGCCAATGTTTAAGGTAGAAGAGACGTGGTACAAGTTCACACCTAGGGCATCCGAAGCCAAGGTACCGCAGAAACTCAAGCCCTTGACAAACATGAATTGGAAATATAGTAATCCTGGACCCCTGGGATCAAGCGGAATTTACACTGAGGAGGAATTGCAAGAATTACGGGAACACATCATGTTTCCGGCAGAAAAACCTGCACTACTCGACACCATATCCAGAGGCGCCCGAGGCGAGACCATCGGGACGGGAACAATCAATATGTATAACCTGTTAGACGAAAAGACTCTAACGCGAATAGCAGAATCAACGGCAAAAAGACTATTTACTGGATTCACCACCTTCGGAAGTGTTGTCGGAGGAATATGGGGAATCTGGGCCGTCTGGGCACTGCTGAAATTCTTAATCGACACATGCATACATGGTTACACGCTCCACACAGCATATGGATGCAGTTACCACTTGATAGCCTCACTGTGGGACTCGGTGACGCATCTGTTAATGCACCTACGAGGACAAAAGACCGATCAACCAATGACGACTGACGCCCAGGAGCAGACGGAACCACTGAATAAAATAATTTACCACGTTCCGTCACAGTCAATTCACTTTCCAGAAAATCTAGACTTGAATTCTGACATAGAGTTGAAGAAGCTCGAGGAAAGAGCACAACAGAGAGCAAAAGATCTTAACTTGGTCTAATAACGCCGCTAAGATCTTTTACGGAAATAAAACTTATTTCCTTCAAATAAGGAGGGGGGTGTGACGTCCCCGGAAGAACGTCTACCATATACATATTTTTCCTATTATCATACTAAAACTGTTGCTCTCTTACCTCGAGTATACTACTATTAGCATAACACGTACCTGTATTATACCTAAAATATAGGAATACATTATAATATCTCATAAGCGAAGAGCAAGGCAACATGGCGTACCCGGCAGAAAGCACCAGGCAGCAAGCCATATTCACAGTCGTGCTAAGAGGCCGCCATCTTGGCTTGCCCGCTCATCATATACTACACTATGAGAAATACACGCACATCGCGCTATTTAGGAATGTACACATATATATGCATACTCATAATTATCATGCCGTCTTATCACGAATGATAAAATAAACGATATAATAAACAATCGTATAAACTTACCCATAAATATAATATACTCATATTCATATTACATAAAAGGAGTACACGTCATCGACGCGCAAAAGGGAAACCTTATCCCTTCATCCGAAATACGCCTTCAGCAGGCCTACGTGACATTCCGCACGTCCAGCGCTCGACCACGTGCACTTCTTAGAAATAACCACATTTGTTAGAATAAATAAATAACTGTAACCAGAGCGGCCAGCGGGACTCGAAGCACTTAAACAAAGGTTCGTAGGCGAACCCTAACATAAACACCCGCTGAGCGTTCATCCCAGTAAAGATAAGATTTTGCATAGTTAAGATACGCTCTAGACTAAACAGCCCCGAACCTCGGTACACTAAACAGACGGAAGCAATAAATCATCCAAGTACCGAGAAGCACTTAAGAGGAAACATCGACGCGGCGATCCGATACCCGAGGAGAAACTGAGCCAAACAATTCCAGCCCAGGCCGACGGACCGACGCCAACTCAGAACAAAGGCCAAGGGTCGAGCGGGAAAAACCTGTTCTACTCGACCGCCATAAACAGGGATGAAAGCCAGACCCGCACTTAGCCAGGGACCGGTTTACAGCAGGGCCATAAACCAGACAACCCTCACAGCATGACGTCAGGCCCCGAACACGTGCAAGCAGGCAGGCAGCGACAAGTCGGCGCCGGACCCCGAACACGTGCACGCAGGCAGGCAGCAACAGGTCGGACCTAACGGGACTCCGCCAACAAAGAGCCGCATTCCAAGGCTCTGACGTCACGCGCGCCTACGTGACACCGAGCGCGTCAAGGCAGGCCAGCGGCGCGCGCACCATCGCCCCGCGCATGCGCACCAGGACACTCGAGAGCTGAGACGGTCGACGCTTCGCACCCTGGACTTCACTTCTCATCCGCGCTTCAAGCAGACCAGTCGAGTTCTTGTAAATCTCTACGAGCTACACAGTTAGCTTGCACGTTTAGAACTTGTACACATTCGCTAGTTCTCGTAAATCTCTACGAGTCGCACAGTTGACTTGCACGTTTAGAACTAGTATACATTCGCTATAGCTTAAGCGCTCTGTTTAACGTAAACTCTTAATATACGCGACTAGAATATCAAAGATTGTACCTTTTTCGAATTATCTGTAACAATATACTAAACACAAAGATTTATTTCATCGAGTTCTCATTTCTTGAACCTAAAACTAGAGTCAGTGAATATTCCAAGGTAATTCCCTTTTACCCACATTAACATTGGTTGTTAGCGGAGACGCTGACTTAATTAAGCTTGTAAAACTAGCTTTTCCAAGTTAATTAACTCCTACCCCTTTCTATATCGGTAGATGTCAAAGTCCAGTAAACGTCACGGTCGTAAGAATAGACATCGCGCAGGCCGACGACTACGGGCTAAGAAGCAAGCTATATTACAAGCCAGAATCAAACGTATCAACGGTCCAGTAGAGATCCTTCCGATCTATACACAACCTAGCTCTAACGAAGAATCGGGCTCTTTCTCGTCGCACGCATCCAGCCAACCCAAGGTTGACCACCCGTTCTCAACTCACGGCGTAGAACGTGAAGTCATACAGACGGTTACTAGAGTCAGCGAGGGGCTGTTATACGAGCAAATCGACATTAGAAGGAAGCTGTTCCCGGTACCAACCGTATACGACTGGGTAGAAGAGCCGGAAGTTATCGACCTGGACTCCGAACCAGAGACCATCTACCTCGACTAAAGGTAAGACGCTCATTTACGTTACCCCATATCATCCTAAACGACGAATATAATCCATAGCGGGGGCCCGGGTCCCTCAAATAAAACAGGGCTCCGTTATTGCAGTGTCGCTCCGCGTGCGTCAACGTTAAGAATTGTTTTTTTTTGTTGACTAGTGCGTCTGGGACGTCACAACCCCATATCATCCTAAACGACGAATATAATCCATAGCGGGGGCCCGGGTCCCTCAAATAAAACAGGGCTCCGTTATTGCAGTGTCGCTCCGCGTGCGTCAACGTTAAGAATTGTTTTTTTTTGTTGACTAGTGCGTCTGGGACGTCACATCAGAGGCAGTAGGGACGCGTGTAAGGCACGGTCACAATCAAGCAGATGGCGATGCGCATCGTCCCGAAGTCAATCCGTGGCAGTAGGGACTCGACACGCGCATCGTTGGAGTAGACCAGGAGGCATTACGGGGCGTCCCCAAGTCGATCAGTGGCAGTGGGGACTCGACACGAGCATCGCTAGAGTGGAGCTAGAGGCGTCGGAGGGCGTGCCGTAGTCGATCTGAAGCCCTGGGGACGCGTGTGGGGCACGGTGACAGTCGAGCAGAAGGCAATGCGCTTCGTCCCAAAGTCGATCAGCGGCAGTTGGGACTCGACCCGAGCATCGTTAGAGTGGAGCAGGAGTCGTTGGAGGGCGTGCCGTAGTCGATCCGAGGCCGTGGGAACGCGTGTGAGGCACGGTCACAATCGAGCAGATGGCAATGCGCGTCGTCCCGAAGTCAATCTGTGGCAGTTGGGACTCGACACGCGCATTGTTGGAGTGGAGCTGGAGGCGTTGACGGGCGTCCCGCAGTCGATACGAGGCCGTGGGGACGCGTGTTAGGCAAGATCACAATTGAGCAAAAGGCAATGCGCTTCGTCCCAAAGTCGATCAGCGGCAGTTGGGACTCGACCCGAGCATCGTTAGAGTGGAGCAGGAGTCGTTGGGGGGCGTGCCGTAGTCGATCCGGGGCCGTGGGGACGCCTGTGGAGCACGGAGACACTCGAGCAAAAGGCAACGCGCGTCGTCCCAGCGTTCATTAGCGGCAGATGGGACCCGACACAAACATCGTTAGAGTGGAGCAGGAGGCGTTGGAAGGCGTGCCGCAGTCAGAGGCTGTAGGGACGCGTGTGAGGCACGGTCACAATCGAGCAGATGGCAATGCGCGTCGTCTCGAAGTCAATCCGTGGCAGTAGGGACTCGACACGCGCATCGTTGGAGTGGAGCAGGAGGCATTACGGGGCGTCCCCAAGTCGATCAGTGGCAGTGGGGACTCGACACGAGCATCGTTAGAGTGGAGCTAGAGGCGTCGGAGGGCGTGCCGTAGTCGATCTGCGGCCCTGAGGACGCGTGTGGGGCACGGTGACAGTCGAGCAGAAGGCAATGCGCGTCGTCCCCTAGTCGATCAGTGGCAGTGGGGACTCGACACGAGCGTCGTTAGAGTGGAGCGGGAGGCGTTGGAGGGCGTGCCGTAGTCTATCTGAGGCCGTGGGGACGCGGATTAGGCACGGTCACAATCGAGCAGAAGGCAATGCGCTTCGTCCCAAAGTCGATCAGCGGCAGTTGGGACTCGACCCGAGCATCGTTAGAGTGAGGCAGGAGTCGTTGGAGGGCGTGCCGTAGTTGATCTGGGGCCGTGGGGACGCCTGTGGAGCACGGAGACAGTCGAGCAAAAGGCCATGCGCGTCGTCCTAGCG
Source organism: Neodiprion lecontei (assembly GCF_021901455.1). NCBI lineage: Eukaryota > Metazoa > Arthropoda > Insecta > Hymenoptera > Diprionidae > Neodiprion > Neodiprion lecontei. The sequence continues at coordinate 141,815 of NW_025791834.1, forward strand.
TCGATCCACGGCAGTGTTGACTTGTCACGAGCATCGTTGGAGAGGAGCAGGAGGCATTGTAGGGCGCCTTGCAGTCGATCCAAGGCCGTGGGGAGGCGTGTCAGGCACGGTCACAGTCGAGCGAAGGCACTGCGCGTCGTCCCAGCGTCGATCCACGGCAGAGTTGACTTGTCACGAGCATCGTTGGAGTGGAGCAGGAGGCTTTGGCGGGAGTCCCGCAGTCGATCTGAGGCCGTGGGGACGCGTGTTAGGCACGGTCACAGTCGAGCGAAGGCAACGCGCGTCCGTCCCAGCGTTCATTAGCGGCAGTTGGGACCCGACACAAACATCGTTAGAGTGGAGCAGGAGGCGTTGGAAGGCGTGCCGCAGTCAGAGGCTGTAGGGACGCGTGTGAGGCACGGTCACAATCGAGCAGATGGCAATGCGCGTCGTCCCGAAGTCAGTCCGTGGCAGTTGGGACTCGACACGCGAATCGTTGGAGTGGAGCATGAGGCATTGGGGGGCGTCCCGCAGTCGATCCGAGACCGTGGGGACGCGTGTTGGGCACGGTCACAGGCGAGCAGGAGGCAATGCGCGTCGTCCCCACGTCGTTGCGTGGCAGTGGGGACTCGACACGAGCATCGTTGGAGTGGAACAGAAAGCGTTGGCAGGCGTCCCGCAGTCGATCCAAGGCCGTTAGGACGCGTGCTGGGCACGGTCATAGTCGAGCAAGAGGCGATTCGCGTCCGTCCCAGCGTCCATCAGCGGCAGTTGGGACCCGACGCGAGCGTCGTTAGAGTGGAGCAAGAGGCGTTGGAGGGCGTGCCGTCGTCGATCCGAGGCCGTGGTGACGCGTATTATGCACGGTCACAGTCGAGCGGAGGCAATGCGGGTCCGTCCCAGCGTCGATCCACGGCGGTGTTGACTCGACGCGAGCATCGTTGGAGTGGAGCAGGAGGCATTGGAGAGCGTCCCGCAGTCGATCCGCGGCGCGGGGACGCGTGTTAGGCACGGTCACAGTCGAGCAAAAGGCGATGCGCGTCGTCCCAGCGTCGATCCACGGTAGTGTTGACTTGTCACGAGCATCGTTGGAGAGGAGCAGGAGGCATTGGCGGGAGTCCCGCAGTCGATCCGAGGCCGTGGGGACGCGTGTTAGGCACGATCGCAATCGAGGAAAGGCAATGCGCGTCCGTCTCAGCGTTCATTAGCGGCAGTTGAGACCCGACACAAACATCGTTAGAGTGGAGCAGAAGGCGTTGGAGGGCGTGCCGTAGTCGATCTGGAGCCATGGGGACGCGGATTAGGCACGGTCACAGTCGAGCGAAGGCAATGCGCGTCCGTCGCAGCGTCGATCCACGGCGATGTTGACTTGACGCGAGCATTGTTAGAGTGGAGCAGGAGGCGTCGGAGGGCGTGCCGTAGTCGATCTGAGGCCCTGGGGACGCGTGTGAGGCGCGGTGACAGTCTAGCAGAAGGCAATGCGCGTCGTCCCCAAGTCGATCAGTGGCAGTGGGGACTCAACACGAGCGACGTTGGAGTGGAGCAGGAGGCGTTGGAGGGCGTGCCGTCGTCGATCCGAGGCCGTGGTGACGCGTATTAGGCACGGTCACAGTCGAGCGGAGGCAATGCGGGTCCGTCCCAGCGTCGATCCACGGCGGTGTTGACTCGACGCGAGCATCGTTGGAGTGGAGCAGGAGGCATTGGAGAGCGTCCCGCAGTCGATCCGCGGCGCGGGGACGCGTGTTAGGCACGGTCACAGTCGAGCAAAAGGCGATGCGCGTCGTCCCAGCGTCGATCCACGGTAGTGTTGACTTGTCACGAGCATCGTTGGAGAGGAGCAGGAGCCATTGGCGGGAGTCCCGCAGTCGATCCGAGGCCGTGGGGACGCGTGTTAGGCACGATCGCAGTCGAGCAAAGGCAATGCGCGTCCGTCTCAGCGTTCATTAGCGGCAGTTGAGACCCGACACAAACATCGTTAGAGTGGAGCAGGAGGCGTTGGAAGGCGTGCCGCAGTCTATCAGAGGCAGTAGGGACGCGTGTAAGTCACGGTCACAATCAAGCAGATGGCAATGCGCGTCGTCCCGAAGTCAATCTGTAGCAGTTGGGACGCGACACGCGCATCGTTGGAGTGGAGCAGAAGGCGTTGGCGGGCGTCCCGCAGTCGATCCGAGGCCGTGGGGACGCGTGTTAGGCACGGTCATAGTCGAGCAAGAGGCGATTCGCGTCCCGTCCCAGCGTCCATCAGCGGCAGTTGGGAACCGACACAAACATCGTTAGAGTGGAGCAGAAGGCGTTGGAGGGCGTGCCGTAGTCGATCTGAACTCATGGGGACGCGGATTAGGCACGGTCACAGTCGAGCGAAGGCAATGCGCGTCCGTCGCAGCGTCGATCCACGGCGATGTTGACTTGACGCGAGCATTGTTAGAGTGGAGCAGGAGGCATTGGAGAGCGTACCGCAGTCTATCCGCGGCCGTGGGGACTCGTGTTAGGCACGGTCACAGTCGAGCAAAAGGCGATGCGCGTCGTCCCAGCGTCGATCCACGGCAGTGTTGACTTGTCACGAGCATCGTTGGAGAGGAGCAGGAGGCATTGTAGGGCGTCCCGCAGTCGATACAAGGCCGTGGGGAGGCGTGTTAGGCACGGTCACAGTCGAGCGAAGGCACTGCGCGTCGTCCCCAAGTCGATCAGTGGCAGTGGGGACTCGACACGAGCATCGTCGAAGTGAAGCAGGAGGCGTTGGCGGGCGTCCCGCAGTCGATCCGAAGCCGTGGGGACGCGTGCTAGGCACGGTCACAGTAGAGCAGAAGGCAATGCGCGTCGTCCCCAAGTCGATCAGTGGATGCGGGGACTCGACACGAGCGTCGTTAGAGTGGAGCAGGAGGCGTTGGAGGGCGTGCCGTCGTCGATCCGAGGCCGTGGTGACGCGTATTAGGCACGGTCACAGTCGAGCGAAAGGCAATGCGCGTCGTCCCCAAGTCGTTCCGTGGCAGTGGGGACTCGACACGAGCATCGTTGGAGTGGAGCAGAAGGCGTTGGCATGCGTCCCGCAGTCGATCCGAGGCCGTGGGGACGCGTGTTAGGCACGGTCACAGTCGAGCCAAAGTCAATGCGCGTCATCCTAGCATCTTTCCACGGCAGTGTTTACCCGACTCGAGCATGGTCAGTGTGAAGCGAGAGGCGTTGGCGGGCGTGCCGCAGTCAATCTGAGGCCGTGGGAACGCGTGTAAGGCACGGTCATAATCGAGCAAGAGGCAATGCGCGTCCGTCCCAGCGTCCATCAGCGGCAGTTGGGACCCGACACAAACATCGTTAGAGTGGAGCAGGAGGCTTTGGAGGGCGTGCTGTAGTCGATCTGGGGCTGTGAGGACGCGTGTTAGGCACGGGGTCACAGTCGAGCACAAGGCACCGCGCGTCGTCCCAGCGTCTTTCCACGGCAGTGTGTGCTCGACACGAGCATTGTTAGTGTGAAGCGGGAGGCGTTGGAGGGCGCCCCGCAGTCGGTCTAAGTCCGGATGGACGCGTGTAAGGCACGGTCACAGTCGAGCAGAAGGCAGTGCGCGTCGTCCCAGCGTCGATCCACGGCAGTGTTGACTCGACACGCGCATCGTTGGAGTGGAGCAGGAGGCGTCGGAGGGCGCCCCGCAGTCGGTCTGAGGCCGTATGGACGCGTGTAAGGCACGGTCACAGTCGAGCAGAAGGCAGTGCGCGTCGTCCCAAAGTCGATTAGTGGCAGTGGGGACTCGACACAAGCGTCGTTAGAGTGGGGCAGGAGGCGTTGGAGAGCGTGCCGTAGTCGATCTGAAGCCGTGGGCACTTGTATTTGGCACGGTCACAGTCGAGCAAAAGGCAATGCGCGTCGTCCCGGAGTCAATCTGCGGCAGTTAGGACTTGACACGAGCATCGTTGGAGTGGAGCAGGAGGCATAGGAGGGCGTCCTGCAGTCAATCCAAGGCCGTGGGGACGCGTGTTAGGCACGGTCGCAGTCGAGCAAAGGCAATGCGCGTTCGTCTCAGCGTTCGTTAGCGGCAGTGTTGACTTGTCGCGAGCATCGTTGGAGAGGAGCAGGAGGCATTGTAGGGCGTTTCGCAGTCGATCCGAGGCCGTGGGGACGCGTGTTAGGCACGGTCACAGTAGAGCAGGAGGCAATGCGCGTCGTCCCCAAGTCGATCAGTGGCAGTGGGGACTCGACACGAGCGTCGTTCGAGTGGAGCAGGACGCGTTGGAGGGCGTGCCGTAGTCGATCTGAGGCCGTGGGAACGCGGATTAGGCACGGTCACAGTCGAGCGAAGGCAATGCGCGTCCGTCGCAGCGTCGATCCACGGCGAAGTTGACTTGACGCGAGCATCGTTAGAGTGGAGCAGGAGGCATTGGATAGCGTCACGCAGTCTATCCGCGGCCGTGGGGACTCGTGTTAGGCACGGTCACAGTCGAGCAAAAGGCGATGCGCGTCGTCCCAGCGTCGATCCACGGCAGTGTTGACTTGTCGCGAGCATCGTTGGAGAGGAGCAGGAGGCATTGTAGGGCGTCCCGCAGTCGATCCAAGGCCGTGGGGAGGCGTGTTAGGCACGGTCACAGTCGAGCGAAGGCACTGCGCGTCGTCCCAGCGTCGATCCACGGCAGAGTTGACTTGTCACGAGCATCGTTGGAGTGGAGCAGGAGGCATTGGCGGGAGTCCCGCAGTCGATCCGAGGCCGTGGGGACGCGTGTTAGGCACGGTCACAGTCGAGCGAAGGCAATGCGCGTCCGTCCCAGCGTTCAGTAGCGGCAGTTGGGACCCGACACAAACATCGTTAGAGTGGAGCAGGAGGCGTTGGAAGGCGTGCCGCAGTCAGAGGCTGTAGGGACGCGTGTGGGGCACGGTCACAATCGAGCAGATAGCAATGCGCGTCGTCCCGAAGTCAATCTGTGGCAGTTGGGACTCGACACGCGCATCGTTGGAGTGGAGCATGAGGCATTAGGGGCGTCCCGCAGTCGATCCGAGGCCGTGGGGACGCGTGTTGGGCACGGTCACAGGCGAGCAGGAGGCAATGCGCGTCGTCCCCAAGTCGATCAGTGGCAGTGGGGACTCGACACGAGCGTCGTTAGAGTGGAGCAGGAGGTGTTGGAGGGCGTGTTGTAGTCTATCTGAGGCCGTGGGGACGCAGATTGGGCACGGTCACATTCGAGCGAAGGCAATGCGCGTCGTGCCCAAGTCGATCCGTGGCAGTGTGGACTCGACACGAGCATCGTTGGAGTGGAGCAGGAGGCGTCGGAGGGCGTGCCGTAGTCGATCTGAGGCCCTGGGGACGCGTGTGAGGCACGGTGACAGTCTAGCAGAAGGCAATGCGCGTCGTCCCCAAGTCGATCAGTGGCAGTGGGGACTCAACACGAGCGACGTTGGAGTGGAGCAGGAGGCGTTGGAGGGCGTGCCGTAGTCGATCTGAGGCCGTGGGGACGTGGATTAGGCACGGTCACAGTCGAGCGAAGGCAATGCGCGTCTGTCGCAGCGTCGATCCACGGCGATGTTGACTTGTCACGAGCATCGTTGGAGTGGAGCAGGAGGCATTGGCGGGAGTCCCGCAGTCGATCCGAGGCCGTGGGGACGCGTGTTAGGTACGGTCACAGTCGAGCGAAGGCAATGCGCGTCCGTCCCAGCGTTCATTAGCGGCAGTTGGGACCCGACACAAACATCGTTAGAGTGGAGCAGGAGGCGTTGGAAGGCGTGCCGCAGTCAGAGGCTGTAGGGACGCGTGTGGGGCACGGTCACAATCGAGCAGATGGCAATGCGCGTCGTCCCGAAGTCAATCTGTGGCAGTTGGGACTCGACACGCGCATCGTTGAAGTGGAGCATGAGGCATTAGGGGCGTCCCGCAGTCGATCCGAGGCCGTGGGGACGCGTGTTGGGCAGGGTCACAGGCGAGCAGGAGGCAATGCGCGTCGTCCCCAAGTCGATCAGTGGCAGTGGGGACTCGACACGAGCGTCGTTAGAGTGGAGCAGGAGGTGTTGGAGGGCGTGCCGTAGTCTATCTGAGGCCGTGGGGACGCAGATTGGGCACGGTCACATTCGAGCGAAGGCAATGCGCGTCGTGCCCAAGTCGATCCGTGGCAGTGGGGACTCGACACGAGCATCGTTGGAGTGGAGCAGGAGGCGTTGACGGGCGTCCCGCAGTCGATCCGAGGCCGTGGGGACGCGTGTTATGCACGATCACGGTCGAGCGAAGGCAATGCGCGTTCGTCCCAGCGTTCATTGGCGGAAGTTGGGACCCGACACATACATCGTTAGAGTGGAGCAGGAGGCGTTGGAAGGCGTGCCGCAGTCTATCAGAGGCAGTAGGGACGCGTGTAAGGCACGGTCACAATCAAGCAGATGGCGATGCGCATCGTCCCGAAGTCAATCCGTGGCAGTAGGGACTCGACACGCGCATCGTTGGAGTAGACCAGGAGGCATTACGGGGCGTCCCCAAGTCGATCAGTGGCAGTGGGGACTCGACACGAGCATCGCTAGAGTGGAGCTAGAGGCGTCGGAGGGCGTGCCGTAGTCGATCTGAAGCCCTGGGGACGCGTGTGGGGCACGGTGACAGTCGAGCAGAAGGCAATGCGCTTCGTCCCAAAGTCGATCAGCGGCAGTTGGGACTCGACCCGAGCATCGTTAGAGTGGAGCAGGAGTCGTTGGAGGGCGTGCCGTAGTCGATCCGAGGCCGTGGGAACGCGTGTGAGGCACGGTCACAATCGAGCAGATGGCAATGCGCGTCGTCCCGAAGTCAATCTGTGGCAGTTGGGACTCGACACGCGCATCGTTGGAGTAGAGCTGGAGGCGTTGACGGGCGTCCCGCAGTCGATCCGAGGCCGTGGGGACGCGTGTTAGGCAAGATCACAATCGAGCAAAAGGCAATGCGCTTCGTCCCAAAGTCGATCAGCGGCAGTTGGGACTCGACCCGAGCATCGTTAGAGTGGAGCAGGAGTCGTTGGGGGGCGTGCCGTAGTCGATCCGGGGCCGTGGGGACGCCTGTGGAGCACGGAGACACTCGAGCAAAAGGCAACGCGCGTCGTCCCAGCGTTCATTAGCGGCAGATGGGACCCGACACAAACATCGTTAGAGTGGAGCAGGAGGCGTTGGAAGGCGTGCCGCAGTCTATCAGAGGCAGTAGGGACGCGTGTAAGGCACGATCACAGTCGAGCAGAAGGCAGTGCGCGTCGTCCCAAAGTCGATTAGTGGCAGTGGGGACTCGACACAAGCGTCGTTAGAGTGGGGCAGGAGGCGTTGGAGAGCGTGCCGTAGTCGATCTGAAGCCGTGGGCACTTGTATTTGGCACGGTCACAGTCGAGCAAAAGGCAATGCGCGTCGTCCCGGAGTCAATCTGCGGCAGTTAGGACTTGACACGAGCATCGTTGGAGTGGAGCAGGAGGCATAGGAGGGCGTCCTGCAGTCAATCCAAGGCCGTGGGGACGCGTGTTAGGCACGGTCGCAGTCGAGCAAAGGCAATGCGCGTTCGTCTCAGCGTTCATTAGCGGCAGTGTTGACTTGTCGCGAGCATCGTTGGAGAGGAGCAGGAGGCATTGTAGGGCGTCCCGCAGTCGATCCGAGGCCGTGGGGACGCGTGTTAGGCACGGTCACAGTAGAGCAGGAGGCAATGCGCGTCGTCCCCAAGTCGATCAGTGGCAGTGGGGACTCGACACGAGCATCGTTAGAGTAGAGCTAGAGGCGTCGGAGGGCGTGCCGTAGTCGATCTGAGGCCCTGGGGACGCGTGTGGGGCTCGGTGACAGTCGAGCAGAAGGCAATGCGCGTCGTCCTCAAGTCGATCAGTGGCAGTGGGGACTCGACACGAGCGTCGTTGGAGTGGAGCAGGACGCGTTGGAGGGCGTGCCGTAGTCGATCTGAGGCCGTGGGAACGCGGATTAGGCACGGTCACAGTCGAGCGAAGGCAATGCGCGTCCGTCGCAGCGTCGATCCACGGCGAAGTTGACTTGACGCGAGCATCGTTAGAGTGGAGCAGGAGGCATTGGATAGCGTCACGCAGTCTATCCGCGGCCGTGGGGACTCGTGTTAGGCACGGTCACAGTCGAGCAAAAGGCGATGCGCGTCGTCCCAGCGTCGGTCCACGGCAGTGTTGACTTGTCGCGAGCATCGTTGGAGAGGAGCAGGAGGCATTGTAGGGCGTCCCGCAGTCGATCCAAGGCCGTGGGGAGGCGTGTTAGGCACGGTCACAGTCGAGCGAAGGCACTGCGCGTCGTCCCAGCGTCGATCCACGGCAGAGTTGACTTGTCGCGAGCATCGTTGGAGTGGAGCATTAGGCATTGGCGGGAGTCCCGCAGTCGATCCGAGGCCGTGGGGACGCGTGTTAGGCACGGTCACAGTCGAGCGAAGGCAATGCGCGTCCGTCCCAGCGTTCATTAGCGGCAGTTGGGACCCGACACAAACATCGTTAGAGTGGAGCAGGAGGCGTTGGAAGGCGTGCCGCAGTCAGAGGCTGTAGGGACGCGTGTGGGGCACGGTCACAATCGAGCAGATGGCAATGCGCGTCGTCCCGAAGTCAATCTGTGGCAGTTGGGACTCGACACGCGCATCGTTGGAGTGGAGCATGAGGCATTAGGGGCGTCCCGCAGTCGATCCGAGGCCGTGGGGACGCGTGTTAGGCACGGACATAGTCGAGCAAGAGGCGATTCGCGTCCCGTCCCAGCGTCCATCAGCGGCAGTTGGGAACCGACACAAACATCGTTAGAGTGGAGCAGAAGGCGTTGGAGGGCGTGCCGTAGTCGATCTGAAGCCATGGGGACGCGGATTAGGCACGGTCACAGTCGAGCGAAGGCAATGCGCGTCCGTCGCAGCGTCGATCCACGGCGATGTTGACTTGACGCGAGCATTGTTAGAGTGGAGCAGGAGGCATTGGAGAGCGTACCGCAGTCTATCCGCGGCCGTGGGGACTCGTGTTAGGCACGGTCACAGTCGAGCAAAAGGCGATGCGCGTCGTCCCAGCGTCGATCCACGGCAGTGTTGACTTGTCACGAGCATCGTTGGAGAGGAGCAGGAGGCATTGTAGGGCGTCCCGCAGTCGATCCAAGGCCGTGGGGAGGCGTGTTAGGCACGGTCACAGTCGAGCGAAGGCACTGCGCGTCGTCCCCAAGTCGATCAGTGGCAGTGGGGACTCGACACGAGCATCGTCGAAGTGAAGCAGGAGGCGTTGGCGGGCGTCCCGCAGTCGATCCGAAGCCGTGGGGACGCGTGCTAGGCACGGTCACAGTAGAGCAGAAGGCAATGCGCGTCGTCCCCAAGTCGATCAGTGGATGCGGGGACTCGACACGAGCGTCGTTAGAGTGGAGCAGGAGGCGTTGGAGGGCGTGCCGTCGTCGATCCGAGGCCGTGGTGACGCGTATTAGGCACGGTCACAGTCGAGCGAAAGGCAATGCGCGTCGTCCCCAAGTCGTTCCGTGGCAGTGGGGACTCGACACGAGCATCGTTGGAGTGGAGCAGAAGGCGTTGGCATGCGTCCCGCAGTCGATCCGAGGCCGTGGGGACGCGTGTTAGGCACGGTCACAGTCGAGCCAAAGTCAATGCGCGTCATCCTAGCATCTTTCCACGGCAGTGTTTACCCGACTCGAGCATGGTCAGTGTGAAGCGAGAGGCGTTGGCGGGCGTGCCGCAGTCAATCCAAGGCCGTGGGGACGCGTGTTAGGCACGGTCGCAGTCGAGCAAAGGCAATGCGCGTTCGTCTCAGCGTTCATTAGCGGCAGTGTTGACTTGTCGCGAGCATCGTTGGAGAGGAGCAGGAGGCATTGTAGGGCGTCCCGCAGTCGATCCGAGGCCGCGGGGACGCGTGTTAGGCACGGTCACAGTAGAGCAGGAGGCAATGCGCGTCGTCCCCAAGTCGATCAGTGGCAGTGGGGACTCGACACGAGCGTCGTTGGAGTGGAGCAGGACGCGTTGGAGGGCGTGCCGTAGTCGATCTGAGGCCGTGGGAACGCGGATTAGGCACGGTCACAGTCGAGCGAAGGCAATGCGCGTCCGTCGCAGCGTCGATCCACGGCGAAGTTGACTTGACGCGAGCATCGTTAGAGTGGAGCAGGAGGCATTGGATAGCGTCACGCAGTCTATCCGCGGCCGTGGGGACTCGTGTTAGGCACGGTCACAGTCGAGCAAAAGGCGATGCGCGTCGTCCCAGCGTCGATCCACGGCAGTGTTGACTTGTCGCGAGCATCGTTGGAGAGGAGCAGGAGGCATTGTAGGGCGTCCCGCAGTCGATCCAAGGCCGTGGGGAGGCGTGTTAGGCACGGTCACAGTCGAGCGAAGGCACTGCGCGTCGTCCCAGCGTCGATCCACGGCAGAGTTGACTTGTCACGAGCATCGTTGGAGTGGAGCAGGAGGCATTGGCGGGAGTCCCGCAGTCGATCCGAGGCCGTGGGGACGCGTGTTAGGCACGGTCACAGTCGAGCGAAGGCAACGCGCGTCCGTCCCAGCGTTCATTAGCGGCAGTTGGGACCCGACACAAACATCGTTAGAGTGGAGCAGGAGGCGTTGGAAGGCGTGCCGCAGTCAGAGGCTGTAGGGACGCGTGTAAGGCACGGTCACAATCGAGCAGATGGCAATGCGCGTCGTCCCGAAGTCAGTCCGTGGCAGTTGGGACTCGACACGCGAATCGTTGGAGTGGAGCATGAGGCATTGGGGGGCGTCCCGCAGTCGATCCGAGACCGTGGGGACGCGTGTTCGGCACGGTCACAGGCGAGCAGGAGGCAATGCGCGTCGTCCCCACGTCGTTGCGTGGCAGTGGGGACTCGACACGAGCATCGTTGGAGTGGAGCAGAAAGCGTTGACGGGCGTCCCGCAGTCGATCCGAGGCCGTGGGGACGCGTGTTAGGCACGATCACGGTCGAGCGAAGGCAATGCGCGTTCGTCCCAGCGTTCATTGGCGGAAGTTGGGACCCGACACATACATCGTTAGAGTGGAGCAGGAGGCGTTGGAAGGCGTGCCGCAGTCTATCAGAGGCAGTAGGGACGCGTGTAAGGCACGGTCACAATCAAGCAGATGGCGATGCGCATCGTCCCGAAGTCAATCCGTGGCAGTAGGGACTCGACACGCGCATCGTTGGAGTGGACCAGGAGGCATTACGGGGCGTCCCCAAGTCGATCAGTGGCAGTGGGGACTCGACACGAGCATCGCTAGAGTGGAGCTAGAGGCGTCGGAGGGCGTGCCGTAGTCGATCTGAAGCCCTCGGGACGCGTGTGGGGCACGGTCACAGTCGAGCGAAGGCAACGCGCGTCCGTCCCAGCGTTCATTAGCGGCAGTTGGGACCCGACACAAACATCGTTAGAGTGGAGCAGAAGGCGTTGGAGGGCGTGCCGTAGTCGATCTGAAGCCATGGGGACGCGGATTAGGCACGGTCACAGTCGAGCGAAGGCAATGCGCGTCCGTCGCAGCGTCGATCCACGGCGATGTTGACTTGAAGCGAGCATTGTTAGAGTGGAGCAGGAGGCAGTGGAGAGCGTACCGCAGTCTATCCGCGGCCGTGGGGACTCGTGTTAGGCACGGTCACAGTCGAGCAAAAGGCGATGCGCGTCGTCCCAGCGTCGATCCACGGCAGTGTTGACTTGTCACGAGCATCGTTGGAGAGGAGCAGGAGACATTGTAGGGCGTCCCGCAGTCGATCCAAGGCCGTGGGGAGGCGTGTTAGGCACGGTCACAGTCGAGCGAAGGCACTGCGCGTCGTCCCAGCGTCGATCCACGGCAGAGTTGACTTGTCACGAGCATCGTTGGAGTGGAGCAGGAGGCATTGGCGAGAGTCCCGCAGTCGATCCGAGGCCGTGGGGACGCGTGTTGGGCACGGTCGCGGTCGAGCAAGAGGCGATTCGCGTCCGTCCCAGCGTCCATCAGCGGCAGTTGGGACCCGACACAAACATCGTTAGAGTGGAGCAGGAGGCATTGGAGGGCGTCCCGCAGTCGATCCGAGGCCGTGGGGACGCGTGTTAGGCACGGTCACAGTAGAGCTGGAGGCAATGCGCGTCGTCCCCAAGTCGATCAGTGGCAGTGGGGACTCGACACGAGCATCGTTAGAGTGGAGCTAGAGGCGTCGGAGGGCGTGCCGTAGTCGATCTGAGGCCCTGGGGACGCGTGTGAGGCACGGTGACAGTCTAGCAGAAGGCAATGCGCGTCGTCCCCAAGTCGATCAGTGGCAGTGGGGACTCAACACGAGCGACGTTGGAGTGGAGCAGGAGGCTTTGGCGGGAGTCCCGCAGTCGATCTGAGGCCGTGGGGACGCGTGTTAGGCACGGTCTTAGTCGAGCGAAGGCAACGCGCGTCCGTCCCAGCGTTCATTAGCGGCAGTTGGGACCCGACACAAACATCGTTAGAGTGGAGCAGGAGGCGTTGGAAGGCGTGCCGCAGTCAGAGGCTGTAGGGACGCGTGTGAGGCACGGTCACAGTCGAGCGAAGGCAACGCGCGTCCGTCCCAGCGTTCATTAGCGGCAGTTGGGACCCGACACAAACATCGTTAGAGTGGAGCAGAAGGCGTTGGAGGGCGTGCCGTAGTCGATCTGAAGCCATGGGGACGCGGATTAGGCACGGTCACAGTCGAGCGAAGGCAATGCGCGTCCGTCGCAGCGTCGATCCACGGCGATGTTGACTTGACGCGAGCATTGCTAGAGTGGAGCAGGAGGCAGTGGAGAGCGTACCGCAGTCTATCCGCGGCCGTGGGGACTCGTGTTAGGCACGGTCACAGTCGAGCAAAAGGCGATGCGCGTCGTCCCAGCGTCGATCCACGGCAGTGTTGACTTGTCACGAGCATCGTTGGAGAGGAGCAGGAGACATTGTAGGGCGTCCCGCAGTCGATCCAAGGCCGTGGGGAGGCGTGTTAGGCACGGTCACAGTCGAGCGAAGGCACTGCGCGTCGTCCCAGCGTCGATCCACGGCAGAGTTGACTTGTCACGAGCATCGTTGGAGTGGAGCAGGAGGCATTGGCGAGAGTCCCGCAGTCGATCCGAGGCCGTGGGGACGCGTGTTGGGCACGGTCGCGGTCGAGCAAGAGGCGATTCGCGTCCGTCCCAGCGTCCATCAGCGGCAGTTGGGACCCGACACAAACATCGTTAGAGTGGAGCAGGAGGCATTGGAGGGCGTCCCGCAGTCGATCCGAGGCCGTGGGGACGCGTGTTAGGCACGGTCACAGTAGAGCAGGAGGCAATGCGCGTCGTCCCCAAGTCGATCAGTGGCAGTGGGGACTCGACACGAGCATCGTTAGAGTGGAGCTAGAGGCGTCGGAGGGCGTGCCGTAGTCGATCTGAGTCCCTGGGGACGCGTGTGAGGCACGGTGACAGTCTAGCAGAAGGCAATGCGCGTCGTCCCCAAGTCGATCAGTGGCAGTGGGGACTCAACACGAGCGACGTTGGAGTGGAGCAGGAGGCGTTGAAGGGCGTGCCGTAGTCGATCTGAGGCCGTGGGGACGCGGATTAGGCACGGTCACAGTCGAGCGAAGGCAATGCGCGTCTGTCGCAGCGTCGTTCCACGGCGATGTTGACTTGTCACGAGCATCGTTGGAGAGGAGCAGGAGGCATTGTAGGGCGTCCCGCAGTCGATCCAAGGTCGTGGGGAGGCGTGTTAGGCACGGTCACAGTCGGGCGAAGGCACTGCGCGTCGTCCCAGCGTCGATCCACGGCAGAGTTGACTTGTCACGAGCCTCGTTGGAGTGAAGCAGGAGGCTTTGGCGGGAGTCCCGCAGTCGATCTGAGGCCGTGGGGACGCGTGTTAGGCACGGTCACAGTCGAGCAAAGGCAACGCGCGTCCGTCCCAGCGTTCATTAGCGGCAGTTGGGACCCGACACAAACATCGTTAGAGTGGAGCAGGAGGCGTTGGAAGGCGTGCCGCAGTCAGAGGCTGTAGGGACGCGTGTGAGGCACGGTCACAATCAAGCAGATGGCAATGCGCGTCGTCCCGAAGTCAGTCCGTGGCAGTTGGGACTCGACACGCGAATCGTTGGAGTGGAGCATGAGGCATTGGGGGGCGTCCCGCAGTCGATCCGAGACCGTGGGGACGCGTGTTGGGCACGGTCACAGGCGAGCAGGAGGCAATGCGCGTCGTCCCCACGTCGTTGCGTGGCAGTGGGGACCCGACACGAGCATCGTTGGAGTGGAGCAGAAAGCGTTGGCAGGCGTCCCGCAGTCGATCCAAGGCCGTGAGGACGCGTGCTGGGCACGGTCATAGTCGAGCAAGAGGCGATTCGCGTCCGTCCCAGCGTCCATCAGCGGCAGTTGGGACCCGACGCGAGCGTCGTTAGAGTGGAGCAGGAGGCGTTGGAGGGCGTGCCGTCGTCGATCCGAGGCCGTGGTGACGCGTATTAGGCACGGTCACAGTCGAGCGGAGGCAATGCGGGTCCGTCCCAGCGTCGATACACGGCGGTGTTGACTCGACGCGAGCATCGTTGGAGTGGAGCAGGAGGCATTGGAGAGCGTCCCGCAGTCGATCCGCGGCGCGGGGACGCGTGTTAGGCACGGTCACAGTCGAGCAAAAGGCGATGCGCGTCGTCCCAGCGTCGATCCACGGTAGTGTTGACTTGTCACGAGCATCGTTGGAGAGGAGCAGGAGGCATTGGCGGGAGTCCCGCAGTCGATCCGAGGCCGTGGGGATGCGTGTTAGGCACGATCGCAGTCGAGCAAAGGCAATGCGCGTCCGTCTCAGCGTTCATTAGCGGCAGTTGAGACCCGACACAAACATCGTTAGAGTGGAGCAGGAGGCGTTGGAAGGCGTGCCGCAGTCTATCAGAGGCAGTAGGGACGCGTGTAAGTCACGGTCACAATCAAGCAGATGGCAATGCGCGTCGTCCCGAAGTCAATCTGTAGCAGTTGGGACGCGACACGCGCATCGTTGGAGTGGAGCAGAACGCGTTGGCGGGCGTCCCGCAGTCGATCCGAGGCCGTGGGGACGCGTGTTAGGCACGGTCATAGTCGAGCAAGAGGCGATTCGCGTCCCGTCCCAGCGTCCATCAGCGGCAGTTGGGAACCGACACAAACATCGTTAGAGTGGAGCAGAAGGCGTTGGAGGGCGTGCCGTAGTCGATCTGAAGCCATGGGGACGCGGATTAGGCACGGTCACAGTCGAGCGAAGGCAATGCGCGTCCGTCGCAGCGTCGATCCACGGCGATGTTGACTTGACGCGAGCATTGTTAGAGTGGAGCAGGAGGCATTGGAGAGCGTACCGCAGTCTATCCGCGGCCGTGGGGACTCGTGTTAGGCACGGTCACAGTCGAGCAAAAGGCGATGCGCGTCGTCCCAGCGTCGATCCACGGCAGTGTTGACTTGTCACGAGCATCGTTGGAGAGGAGCAGGAGGCATTGTAGGGCGTCCCGCAGTCGATCCAAGGCCGTGGGGAGGCGTGTTAGGCACGGTCACAGTCGAGCGAAGGCACTGCGCGTCGTCCCCAAGTCGATCAGTGGCAGTGGGGACTCGACACGAGCATCGTCGAAGTGAAGCAGGAGGCGTTGGCGGGCGTCCCGCAGTCGATCCGAGGCCGTGGGGACGCGTGCTAGGCACGGTCACAGTAGAGCAGAAGGCAATGCGCGTCGTCCCCAAGTCGATCAGTGGATGCGGGGACTCGACACGAGCGTCGTTAGAGTGGAGCAGGAGGCGTTGGAGGGCGTGCCGTCGTCGATCCGAGGCCGTGGTGACGCGTATTAGGCACGGTCACAGTCGAGCGAAAGGCAATGCGCGTCGTCCCCAAGTCGTTCCGTGGCAGTGGGGACTCGACACGAGCATCGTTGGAGTGGAGCAGAAGGCGTTGGCATGCGTCCCGCAGTCGATCCGAGGCCGTGGGGACGCGTGTTAGGCACGGTCACAGTCGAGCCAAAGTCAATGCGCGTCATCCTAGCATCTTTCCACGGCAGTGTTTACCCGACTCGAGCATGGTCAGTGTGAAGCGAGAGGCGTTGGCGGGCGTGCCGCAGTCAATCTGAGGCCGTGGGAACGCGTGTAAGGCACGGTCATAATCGAGCAAGAGGCAATGCGCGTCCGTCCCAGCGTCCATCAGCGGCAGTTGGGACCCGACACAAACATCGTTAGAGTGGAGCAGGAGGCTTTGGAGGGCGTGCTGTAGTCGATCTGGGGCTGTGAGGACGCGTGTCAGGCACGGGGTCACAGTCGAGCACAAGGCACCGCGCGTCGTCCCAGCGTCTTTCCACGGCAGTGTTTGCTCGACACGAGCATCGTTGGAGTGGAGCAGGAGGCATTGGCGGGAGTCCCGCAGTCGATCCGAGGCCGTGGGGACGCGTGTTAGGCACGGTCACAGTCGAGCGAAGGCAATGCGCGTCCGTCCCAGCGTTCATTAGCGGCAGTTGGGACCCGACACAAACATCGTTAGAGTGGAGCAGGAGGCGTTGGAAGGCGTGCCGCAGTCAGAGGCTGTAGGGACGCGTGTGGGGCACGGTCACAATCGAGCAGATGGCAATGCGCGTCGTCCCGAAGTCAATCTGTGGCAGTTGGGACTCGACACGCGCATCGTTGGAGTGGAGCATGAGGCATTAGGAGCGTCCCGCAGTCGATCCGAGGCCGTGGGGACGCGTGTTGGGCACGGTCACAGGTGAGCAGGAGGCAATGCGCGTCGTCCCCAAGTCGATCAGTGGCAGTGGGGACTCGACACGAGCATCGTTGGAGTGGAGCAGGAGGCGTCGGAGGGCGTGCCGTAGTCGATCTGAGGCCCTGGGGACGCGTGTGAGGCACGGTGACAGTCTAGCAGAAGGCAATGCGCGTCGTCCCCAAGTCGATCAGTGGCAGTAGGGACTCAACACGAGCGACGTTGGAGTGGAGCAGGAGGTGTTGGAGGGCGTGCCGTAGTCTATCTGAGGCCGTGGGGACGCAGATTGGGCACGGTCACATTCGAGCGAAGGCAATGCGCGTCGTGCCCAAGTCGATCCGTGGCAGTGGGGACTCGACACGAGCATCGTTGGAGTGGAGCAGGAGGCGTTGACGGGCGTCCCGCAGTCGATCCGAGGCCGTGGGGACGCGTGTTAGGCACGATCACGGTCGAGCGAAGGCAATGCGCGTTCGTCCCAGCGTTCATTGGCGGAAGTTGGGACCCGACACATACATCGTTAGAGTGGAGCAGGAGGCGTTGGAAGGCGTGCCGCAGTCTATCAAAGGCAGTAGGGACGCGTGTAAGGCACGGTCACAATCAAGCAGATGGCGATGCGCATCGTCCCGAAGTCAATTCGTGGCAGTAGGGACTCGACACGCGCATCGTTGGAGTAGACCAGGAGGCATTACGGGGCGTCCCCAAGTCGATCGGTGGCAGTGGGGACTCGACACGAGCATCGCTAGAGTGGAGCTAGAGGCGTCGGAGGGCGTGCCGTAGTCGATCTGAAGCCCTGGGGACGCGTGTGGGGCACGGTGACAGTCGAGCAGAAGGCAATGCGCTTCGTCCCAAAGTCGATCAGCGGCAGTTGGGACTCGACCCGAGCATCGTTAGAGTGGAGCAGGAGTGGTTGGAGGGCGTGCCGTAGTCGATCCAAGGCCGTGGGAACGCGTGTGAGGCACGGTCACAATCGAGCAGATGGCAATGCGCGTCGTCCCGAAGTCAATCTGTGGCAGTTGGGACTCGACACGCGCATCGTTGGAGTGGAGCTGGAGGCGTTGACGGGCGTCCCGCAGTCGATCCGAGGCCGTGGGGACGCGTGTTAGGCAAGATCACAATCGAGCAAAAGGCAATGCGCCTCGTCCCAAAGTCGATCAGCGGCAGTTGGGACTCGACCCGAGCATCGTTGGAGTGGAGCAGGAGTCGTTGGGGGGCGTGCCGTAGTCGATCCGGGGCCGTGGGGACGCCTGTGGAGCACGGAGACACTCGAGCAAAAGGCAACGCGCGTCGTCCCAGCGTTCATTAGCGGCGGATGGGACCCGACACAAACATCGTTAGAGTGGAGCAGGAGGCGTTGGAAGGCGTGCCGCAGTCTATCAGAGGCAGTAGGGACGCGTGTAAGGCACGGTCACAATCAAGCAGATGGCAATGCGCGTCGTCCCGAAGTCAATCCGTGGCAGTAGGGACTCGACACGCGCATCGTTGCAGTGGAGCAGGAGGCATTACGGGACGTCCCCAAGTCGATCAGTGGCAGTGGGGACTCGACACGAGCATCGTTAGAGTGGAGCTAGAGGCGTCGGAGGGCGTGCCGTAGTCGATCCGCGGCCCTGGGGACGCGTGTGGGGCACGGTGACAGTCGAGCAGAAGGCAATGCGCGTCGTCCCCTAGTCGATCAGTGGCAGTGGGGACTCGACACGAGCGTCGTTAGAGTGGAGCGGGTGGCGTTGGAGGGCGTGCCGTAGTCTATCTGAGGCCGTGGGGACGCGGATTAGGCACGGTCACAATCGAGCAGAAGGCAATGCGCTTCGTCCCAAAGTCGATCAGCGGCAGTTGGGACTCGACCCGCGCATCGTTAGAGTGAGGCAGGAGTCGTTGGAGGGCGTGCCGTAGTTGATCTGGGGCCGTGGGGACGCCTGTAGAGCACGGAGACAGTCGAGCAAAAGGCCATGCGCGTCGTCCCAGCGTCGATCCACGGCAGTGTTGACTTGTCACGAGCATCGTTGGAGAGGAGCAGGAGGCATTGTAGGGCGCCCCGCAGTCGATCCAAGGCCGTGGGGAGGCGTGTCAGGCACGGTCACAGTCGAGCGAAGGCACTGCGCGTCGTCCCAGCGTCGATCCACGGCAGAGTTGACTTGTCACGTGCATCGTTGGAGTGGAGCAGGAGGCTTTGGCGGGAGTCCCGCAGTCGATCTGAGGCCGTGGGGACGCGTGTTAGGCACGGTCACAGTCGAGCGAAGGCAACGCGCGTCCGTCCCAACGTTCATTAGCGGCAGTTGGGACCCGACACAAACATCGTTAGAGTGGAGCAGGAGGCGTTGGAAGGCGTGCCGCAGTCAGAGGCTGTAGGGACGCGTGTAAGGCACGGTCACAATCGAGCAGATGGCAATGCGCGTCGTCCCGAAGTCAGTCCGTGGCAGTTGGGACTCGACACGCGAATCGTTGGAGTGGAGCATGAGGCATTGGGGGGCGTCCCGCAGTCGATCCGAGACCGTGGGGACGCGTGTTGGGCACGGTCACAGGCGAGCAGGAGGCAATGCGCGTCGTCCCCACGTCGTTGCGTGGCAGTGGGGACTCGACACGAGCATCGTTGGAGTAGAGCAGAAAGCGTTGGCAGGCGTCCCGCAGTCGATCCAAGGCCGTTAGGACGCGTGCTGGGCACGGTCATAGTCGAGCAAGAGGCGATTCGCGTCCGTCCCAGCGTCCATCAGCGGCAGTTGGGACCCGACACAAACATCGTTAGAGTGGAGCAGGAGGCATTGGAGGGCGTCCCGCAGTCGATCCGAGGCCGTGGGGACGCGTGTTAGGCACGGTCACAGTAGAGCTGGAGGCAATGCGCGTCGTCCCCAAGTCGATCAGTGGCAGTGGGGACTCGACACGAGCATCGTTAGAGTGGAGCTAGAGGCGTCGGAGGGCGTGCCGTAGTCGATCTGAGGCCCTGGGGACGCGTGTGAGGCACGGTGACAGTCTAGCAGAAGGCAATGCGCGTCGTCCCCAAGTCGATCAGTGGCAGTGGGGACTCATCACGAGCGACGTTGGAGTGGAGCAGGAGGCTTTGGCGGGAGTCCCGCAGTCGATCTGAGGCCGTGGGGACGCGTGTTAGGCACGGTCACAGTCGAGCGAAGGCAACGCGCGTCCGTCCCAGCGTTCATTAGCGGCAGTTGGGACCCGACACAAACATCGTTAGAGTGGAGCAGGAGGCGTTGGAAGGCGTGCCGCAGTCAGAGGCTGTAGGGACGCGTGTGAGGCACGGTCACAGTCGAGCGAAGGCAACGCGCGTCCGTCCCAGCGTTCATTAGCGGCAGTTGGGACCCGACACAAACATCGTTAGAGTGGAGCAGAAGGCGTTGGAGGGCGTGCCGTAGTCGATCTGAAGCCATGGGGACGCGGATTAGGCACGGTCACAGTCGAGCGAAGGCAATGCGCGTCCGTCGCAGCGTTCATTAGCGGCAGTTGGGACCCGACACAAACATCGTTAGAGTGGAGCAGGAGGCGTTGGAAGGCGTGCCGCAGTCAGAGGCTGTAGGGACGCGTGTGAGGCACGGTCACAGTCGAGCGAAGGCAACGCGCGTCCGTCCCAGCGTTCATTAGCGGCAGTTGGGACCCGACACAAACATCGTTAGAGTGGAGCAGAAGGCGTTGGAGGGCGTGCCGTAGTCGATCTGAAGCCATGGGGACGCGGATTAGGCACGGTCACAGTCGAGCGAAGGCAATGCGCGTCCGTCGCAGCGTCGATCCACGGCGATGTTGACTTGACGCGAGCATCGTTGGAGAGGAGCAGGAGACATTGTAGGGCGTCCCGCAGTCGATCCAAGGCCGTGGGGAGGCGTGTTAGGCACGGTCACAGTCGAGCGAAGGCACTGCGCGTCGTCCCAGCGTCGATCCACGGCAGAGTTGACTTGTCACGAGCATCGTTGGAGTGGAGCAGGAGGCATTGGCGAGAGTCCCGCAGTCGATCCGAGGCCGTGGGGACGCGTGTTGGGCACGGTCGCGGTCGAGCAAGAGGCGATTCGCGTCCGTCCCAGCGTCCATCAGCGGCAGTTGGGACCCGACACAAACATCGTTAGAGTGGAGCAGGAGGCATTGGAGGGCGTCCCGCAGTCGATCCGAGGCCGTGGGGACGCGTGTTAGGCACGGTCACAGTAGAGCAGGAGGCAATGCGCGTCGTCCCCAAGTCGATCAGTGGCAGTGGGGACTCGACTCGAGCATCGTTAGAGTGGAGCTAGAGGCGTCGGAGGGCGTGCCGTAGTCGATCTGAGGCCCTGGGGACGCGTGTGAGGCACGGTGACAGTCTAGCAGAAGGCAATGCGCGTCGTCCCCAAGTCGATCAGTGGCAGTGGGGACTCAACACGAGCGACGTTGGAGTGGAGCAGGAGGCGTTGAAGGGCGTGCCGTAGTCGATCTGAGGCCGTGGGGACGCGGATTAGGCACGGTCACAGTCGAGCGAAGGCAATGCGCGTCTGTCGCAGCGTCGTTCCACGGCGATGTTGACTTGTCACGAGCATCGTTGGAGAGGAGCAGGAGGCATTGTAGGGCGTCCCGCAGTCGATCCAAGGTCGTGGGGAGGCGTGTTAGGCACGGTCACAGTCGGGCGAAGGCACTGCGCGTCGTCCCAGCGTCGATCCACGGCAGAGTTGACTTGTCACGAGCCTCGTTGGAGTGGAGCAGGAGGCTTTGGCGGGAGTCCCGCAGTCGATCTGAGGCCGTGGGGACGCGTGTTAGGCACGGTCACAGTCGAGCGAAGGCAACGCGCGTCCGTCCCAGCGTTCATTAGCGGCAGTTGGGACCCGACACAAACATCGTTAGAGTGGAGCAGGAGGCGTTGGAAGGCGTGCCGCAGTCAGAGGCTGTAGGGACGCGTGTGAGGCACGGTCACAATCAAGCAGATGGCAATGCGCGTCGTCCCGAAGTCAGTCCGTGGCAGTTGGGACTCGACACGCGAATCGTTGGAGTGGAGCATGAGGCATTGGGGGGCGTCCCGCAGTCGATCCGAGACCGTGGGGACGCGTGTTGGGCACGGTCACAGGCGAGCAGGAGGCAATGCGCGTCGTCCCCACGTCGTTGCGTGGCAGTGGGGACCCGACACGAGCATCGTTGGAGTGGAGCAGAAAGCGTTGGCAGGCGTCCCGCAGTCGATCCAAGGCCGTGAGGACGCGTGCTGGGCACGGTCATAGTCGAGCAAGAGGCGATTCGCGTCCGTCCCAGCGTCCATCAGCGGCAGTTGGGACCCGACGCGAGCGTCGTTAGAGTGGAGCAGGAGGCGTTGGAGGGCGTGCCGTCGTCGATCCGAGGCCGTGGTGACGCGTATTAGGCACGGTCACAGTCGAGCGGAGGCAATGCGGGTCCGTCCCAGCGTCGATACACGGCGGTGTTGACTCGACGCGAGCATCGTTGGAGTGGAGCAGGAGGCATTGGAGAGCGTCCCGCAGTCGATCCGCGGCGCGGGGACGCGTGTTAGGCACGGTCACAGTCGAGCAAAAGGCGATGCGCGTCGTCCCAGCGTCGATCCACGGTAGTGTTGACTTGTCACGAGCATCGTTGGAGAGGAGCAGGAGGCATTGGCGGGAGTCCCGCAGTCGATCCGAGGCCGTGGGGACGCGTGTTAGGCACGATCGCAGTCGAGCAAAGGCAATGCGCGTCCGTCTCAGCGTTCATTAGCGGCAGTTGAGACCCGACACAAACATCGTTAGAGTGGAGCAGGAGGCGTTGGAAGGCGTGCCGCAGTCTATCAGAGGCAGTAGGGACGCGTGTAAGTCACGGTCACAATCAAGCAGATGGCAATGCGCGTCGTCCCGAAGTCAATCTGTAGCAGTTGGGACGCGACACGCGCATCGTTGGAGTGGAGCAGAAGGCGTTGGCGGGCGTCCCGCGGTCGATCCGAGGCCGTGGGGACGCGTGTTAGGCACGGTCATAGTCGAGCAAGAGGCGATTCGCGTCCCGTCCCAGCGTCCATCAGCGGCAGTTGGGAACCGACACAAACATCGTTAGAGTGGAGCAGAAGGCGTTGGAGGGCGTGCCGTAGTCGATCTGAAGCCATGGGGACGCGGATTAGGCACGGTCACAGTCGAGCGAAGGCAATGCGCGTCCGTCGCAGCGTCGATCCACGGCGATGTTGACTTGACGCGAGCATTGTTAGAGTGGAGCAGGAGGCATTGGAGAGCGTACCGCAGTCTATCCGCGGCCGTGGGGACTCGTGTTAGGCACGGTCACAGTCGAGCAAAAGGCGATGCGCGTCGTCCCAGCGTCGATCCACGGCAGTGTTGACTTGTCACGAGCATCGTTGGAGAGGAGCAGGAGGCATTGTAGGGCGTCCCGCAGTCGATCCAAGGCCGTGGGGAGGCGTGTTAGGCACGGTCACAGTCGAGCGAAGGCACTGCGCGTCGTCCCCAAGTCGATCAGTGGCAGTGGGGACTCGACACGAGCATCGTCGAAGTGAAGCAGGAGGCGTTGGCGGGCGTCCCGCAGTCGATCCGAGGCCGTGGGGACGCGTGCTAGGCACGGTCACAGTAGAGCAGAAGGCAATGCGCGTCGTCCCCAAGTCGATCAGTGGATGCGGGGACTCGACACGAGCGTCGTTAGAGTGGAGCAGGAGGCGTTGGAGGGCGTGCCGTCGTCGATCCGAGGCCGTGGTGACGCGTATTAGGCACGGTCACAGTCGAGCGAAAGGCAATGCGCGTCGTCCCCAAGTCGTTCCGTGGCAGTGGGGACTCGACACGAGCATCGTTGGAGTGGAGCAGAAGGCGTTGGCATGCGTCCCGCAGTCGATCCGAGGCCGTGGGGACACGTGTTAGGCACGGTCACAGTCGAGCCAAAGTCAATGCGCGTCATCCTAGCATCTTTCCACGGCAGTGTTTACCCGACTCGAGCATGGTCAGTGTGAAGCGAGAGGCGTTGGCGGGCGTGCCGCAGTCAATCTGAGGCCGTGGGAACGCGTGTAAGGCACGGTCATAATCGAGCAAGAGGCAATGCGCGTCCGTCCCAGCGTCCATCAGCGGCAGTTGGGACCCGACACAAACATCGTTAGAGTGGAGCAGGAGGCTTTGGAGGGCGTGCTGTAGTCGATCTGGGGCTGTGAGGACGCGTGTTAGGCACGGGGTCACAGTCGAGCACAAGGCACCGCGCGTCGTCCCAGCGTCTTTCCACGGCAGTGTTTGCTCGACACGAGCATTGTTAGTGTGAAGCGGGAGGCGTTGGCGGGCGTGCCGCAGTCAATCTGAGGCCGTGGGGCCGCGTGTTAGGCACGGTCGCAGTCGAGCAAAGGCAATGCGCGTTCGTCTCAGCGTTCATTAGCGGCAGTGTTGACTTGTCGCGAGCATCGTTGGAGAGGAGCAGGAGGCATTGTAGGGCGTCCCGCAGTCGATCCGAGGCCGTGGGGACGCGTGTAAGGCACGGTCACAGTAGAGCAGGAGGCAATGCGCGTCGTCCCCAAGTCGATCAGTGGCAGTGGGGACTTGACACGAGCATCGTGAGAGTAGAGCTAGAGGCGTCGGAGGGCGTGCCGTAGTCGATCTGAGGCCCTGGGGACGCGTGTGGGGCTCGGTGACAGTCGAGCAGAAGGCAATGCGCGTCGTCCTCAAGTCGATCAGTGGCAGTGGGGACTCGACACGAGCGTCGTTGGAGTGAAGCAGGACGCGTTGGAGGGCGTGCCGTAGTCGATCTGAGGCCGTGGGAACGCGGATTAGGCACGGTCACAGTCGAGCGAAGGCAATGCGCGTCCGTCGCAGCGTCGATCCACGGCGAAGTTGACTTGACGCGAGCATCGTTAGAGTGGAGCAGGAGGCATTGGATAGCGTCACGCAGTCTATCCGCGGCCGTGGGGACTCGTGTTAGGCACGGTCACAGTCGAGCAAAAGGCGATGCGCGTCGTCCCAGCGTCGATCCACGGCAGTGTTGACTTGTCGCGAGCATCGTTGGAGAGGAGCAGGAGGCATTGTAGGGCGTCCCGCAGTCGATCCAAGGCCGTGGGGAGGCGTGTTAGGCACGGTCACAGTCGAGCGAAGGCACTGCGCGTCGTCCCAGCGTCGATCCACGGCAGAGTTGACTTGTCACGAGCATCGTTGGAGTGGAGCAGGAGGCATTGGCGGGAGTCCCGCAGTCGATCCGAGGCCGTGGGGACGCGTGTTAGGCACGGTCACAGTCGAGCGAAGGCAATGCGCGTCCGTCCCAGCGTTCATTAGCGGCAGTTGGGACCCGACACAAACATCGTTAGAGTGGAGCAGGAGGCGTTGGAAGGCGTGCCGCAGTCAGAGGCTGTAGGGACGCGTGTGGGGCACGGTCACAATCGAGCAGATGGCAATGCGCGTCGTCCCGAAGTCAATCTGTGGCAGTTGGGACTCGACACGCGCATCGTTGGAGTGGAGCATGAGGCATTAGGAGCGTCCCGCAGTCGATCCGAGGCCGTGGGGACGCGTGTTGGGCACGGTCACAGGCGAGCAGGAGGCAATGCGCGTCGTCCCCAAGTCGATCAGTGGCAGTGGGGACTCGACACGAGCGTCGTTAGAGTGGAGCAGGAGGTGTTGGAGGGCGTGCCGTAGTCTATCTGAGGCCGTGGGGACGCAGATTGGGCACGGTCACATTCGAGCGAAGGCAATGCGCGTCGTGCCCAAGTCGATCCGTGGCAGTGGGGACTCGACACGAGCATCGTTGGAGTGGAGCAGGAGGCGTCGGAGGGCGTGCCGTAGTCGATCTGAGGCCCTGGGGACGCGTGTGAGGCACGGTGACAGTCTAGCAGAAGGCAATGCGCGTCGTCCCCAAGTCGATCAGTGGCAGTGGGGACTCAACACGAGCGACGTTGGAATGGAGCAGGAGGTGTTGGAGGGCGTGCCGTAGTCTATCTGAGGCCGTGGGGACGCAGATTGGGCACGGTCACATTCGAGCGAAGGCAATGCGCGTCGTGCCCAAGTCGATCCGTGGCAGTGGGGACTCGACACGAGCATCGTTGGAGTGGAGCAGGAGGCGTTGACGGGCGTCCCGCAGTCGATCCGAGGCCGTGGGGACGCGTGTTAGGCACGATCACGGTCGAGCGAAGGCAATGCGCGTTCGTCCCAGCGTTCATTGGCGGAAGTTGGGACCCGACACATACATCGTTAGAGTGGAGCAGGAGGCGTTGGAAGGCGTGCCGCAGTCTATCAAAGGCAGTAGGGACGCGTGTAAGGCACGGTCACAATCAAGCAGATGGCGATGCGCATCGTCCCGAAGTCAATTCGTGGCAGTAGGGACTCGACACGCGCATCGTTGGAGTAGACCAGGAGGCATTACGGGGCGTCCCCAAGTCGATCAGTGGCAGTGGGGACTCGACACGAGCATCGCTAGAGTGGAGCTAGAGGCGTCGGAGGGCGTGCCGTAGTCGATCTGAAGCCCTGGGGACGCGTGTGGGGCACGGTGACAGTCGAGCAGAAGGCAATGCGCTTCGTCCCAAAGTCGATCAGCGGCAGTTGGGACTCGACCCGAGCATCGTTAGAGTGGAGCAGGAGTGGTTGGAGGGCGTGCCGTAGTCGATCCAAGGCCGTGGGAACGCGTGTGAGGCACGGTCACAATCGAGCAGATGGCAATGCGCGTCGTCCCGAAGTCAATCTGTGGCAGTTGGGACTCGACACGCGCATCGTTGGAGTGGAGCTGGAGGCGTTGACGGGCGTCCCGCAGTCGATCCGAGGCCGTGGGGACGCGTGTTAGGCAAGATCACAATCGAGCAAAAGGCAATGCGCCTCGTCCCAAAGTCGATCAGCGGCAGTTGGGACTCGACCCGAGCATCGTTAGAGTGGAGCAGGAGTCGTTGGGGGGCGTGCCGTAGTCGATCCGGGGCCGTGGGGACGCCTGTGGAGCACGGAGACACTCGAGCAAAAGGCAACGCGCGTCGTCCCAGCGTTCATTAGCGGCGGATGGGACCCGACACAAACATCGTTAGAGTGGAGCAGGAGGCGTTGGAAGGCGTGCCGCAGTCTATCAGAGGCAGTAGGGACGCGTGTAAGGCACGGTCACAATCAAGCAGATGGCAATGCGCGTCGTCCCGAAGTCAATCCGTGGCAGTAGGGACTCGACACGCGCATCGTTGCAGTGGAGCAGGAGGCATTACGGGACGTCCCCAAGTCGATCAGTGGCAGTGGGGACTCGACACGAGCATCGTTAGAGTGGAGCTAGAGGCGTCGGAGGGCGTGCCGTAGTCGATCTGCGGCCCTGGGGACGCGTGTGGGGCACGGTGACAGTCGAGCAGATGGCAATGCGCGTCGTCCCCTAGTCGATCAGTGGCAGTGGGGACTCGACACGAGCGTCGTTAGAGTGGAGCGGGTGGCGTTGGAGGGCGTGCCGTAGTCTATCTGAGGCCGTGGGGACGCGGATTAGGCACGGTCACAATCGAGCAGAAGGCAATGCGCTTCGTCCCAAAGTCGATCAGCGGCAGTTGGGACTCGACCCGCGCATCGTTAGAGTGAGGCAGGAGTCGTTGGAGGGCGTGCCGTAGTTGATCTGGGGCCGTGGGGACGCCTGTAGAGCACGGAGACAGTCGAGCAAAAGGCCATGCGCGTCGTCCCAGCGTCGATCCACGGCAGTGTTGACTTGTCACGAGCATCGTTGGAGAGGAGCAGGAGGCATTGTAGGGCGCCCCGCAGTCGATCCAAGGCCGTGGGGAGGCGTGTCAGGCACGGTCACAGTCGAGCGAAGGCACTGCGCGTCGTCCCAGCGTCGATCCACGGCAGAGTTGACTTGTCACGAGCATCGTTGGAGTGGAGCAGGAGGCTTTGGCGGGAGTCCCGCAGTCGATCTGAGGCCGTGGGGACGCGTGTTAGGCACGGTCACAGTCGAGCGAAGGCAACGCGCGTCCGTCCCAGCGTTCATTAGCGGCAGTTGGGACCCGACACAAACATCGTTAGAGTGGAGCAGGAGGCGTTGGAAGGCGTGCCGCAGTCAGAGGCTGTAGGGACGCGTGTAAGGCACGGTCACAATCGAGCAGATGGCAATGCGCGTCGTCCCGAAGTCAGTCCGTGGCAGTTGGGACTCGACACGCGAATCGTTGGAGTGGAGCATGAGGCATTGGGGGGCGTCCCGCAGTCGATCCGAGACCGTGGGGACGCGTGTTGGGCACGGTCACAGGCGAGCAGGAGGCAATGCGCGTCGTCCCCACGTCGTTGCGTGGCAGTGGGGACTCGACACGAGCATCGTTGGAGTGGAGCAGAAAGCGTTGGCAGGCGTCCCGCAGTCGATCCAAGGCCGTTAGGACGCGTGCTGGGCACGGTCATAGTCGAGCAAGAGGCGATTCGCGTCCGTCCCAGCGTCCATCAGCGGCAGTTGGGACCCGACGCGAGCGTCGTTAGAGTGGAGCAAGAGGCGTTGGAGGGCGTGCCGTCGTCGATCCGAGGCCGTGGTGACGCGTATTAGGCACGGTCACAGTCGAGCGGAGGCAATGCGGGTCCGTCCCAGCGTCGATCCACGGCGGTGTTGACTCGACGCGAGCATCGTTGGAGTGGAGCAGGAGGCATTGGAGAGCGTCCCGCAGTTGATCCGCGGCGCGGGGACGCGTGTTAGGCACGGTCACAGTCAAGCAAAAGGCGATGCGCGTCGTCCCAGCGTCGATCCACGGTAGTGTTGACTTGTCACGAGCATCGTTGGAGAGGAGCAGGAGGCGTTGACGGGCGTCCCGCAGTCGATCCGAGGCCGTGGGAACGCGTGTTAGGCACGATCACGGTCGAGCGAAGGCAATGCGCGTTCGTCCCAGCGTTCATTGGCGGAAGTTGGGACCCGACACATACATCGTTATAGTGGAGCAGGAGGCGTTGGAAGGCGTGCCGCAGTCTATCAGAGGCAGTAGGGACGCGTGTAAGGCACGGTCACAATCAAGCAGATGGCGATGCGCATCGTCCCGAAGTCAATCCGTGGCAGTAGGGACTCGACACGCGCATCGTTGGAGTGGACCAGGAGGCATTACGGGGCGTCCCCAAGTCGATCAGTGGCAGTGGGGACTCGACACGAGCATCGCTAGAGTGGAGCTAGAGGCGTCGGAGGGCGTGCCGTGGTCGATCTGAAGCCCTCGGGACGCGTGTGGGGCACGGTGACAGTCGAGCAGAAGGCAATGCGCTTCGTCCCAAAGTCGATCAGCGGCAGTTGGGACTCGACCCGAGCATCGTTAGAGTGGAGCAGGAGTCGTTGGAGGGCGTGCCGTAGTCGATCCGAGGCCGTGGAAACGCGTGTGAGGCACGGTCACAATCGAGCAGATGGCAATGCGCGTCGTCCCGAAGTCAATCTGTGGCAGTTGGGACTCGACACGCGCATCGTTGGAGTGGAGCTGGAGGCGTTGACGGGCGTCCCGCAGTCGATCCGAGGCCGTGGGGACGCGTGTTAGGCAAGATCACAATCGAGCAAAAGGCGATGCGCTTCGTCCCAAAGTCGATCAGCGGCAGTTGGGACTCGACCCGAGCATCGTTAGAGTGGAGCAGGAGTCGTTGGGGGGCGTGCCGTAGTCGATCCGGGGCCGTGGGGACGCCTGTGGAGCACGGAGACACTCGAGCAAAAGGCAACGCGCGTCGTCCCAGCGTTCATTAGCGGCAGATGGGACCCGACACAAACATCGTTAGAGTGGAGCAGGAGGCGTTGGAAGGCGTGCCGCAGTCTATCAGAGGCAGTAGGGACGCGTGTAAGGCACGGTCACAATCAAGCAGATGGCAATGCGCGTCGTCCCGAAGTCAATCCGTGGCAGTAGGGACTCGACACGCGCATCGTTGGAGTGGAGCAGGAGGCATTACGGGGCGTCCCCAAGTCGATCAGCGGCAGTGGGGACTCGACACGAGCATCGTTAGAGTGGAGCCAGAGGCGTCGGAGGGCGTGCCGTAGTCGATCTGCGGCCCTGGGGACGCGTGTGGGGCACGGTGACAGTCGAGCAGAAGGCAATGCGCGTCGTCCCCTAGTCGATCAGTGGCAGTGGGGACTCGACACGAGCGTCGTTAGAGTGGAGCGGGAGGCGTTGGAGGGCGTGCCGTAGTCTATCTGAGGCCGTGGGGACGCGGATTAGGCACGGTCACAATCGAGCAGAAGGCAATGCGCTTCGTCCCAAAGTCGATCAGCGGCAGTTGGGACTCGACCCGAGCATCGTTAGAGTGAGGCAGGAGTCGTTGGAGGGCGTGCCGTAGTTGATCTGGGGCCGTGGGAACGCCTGTGGAGCACGGAGACAGTCGAGCAAGAGGCCATGCGCGTCGTCCCAGCGTCGATCCACGGCAGTGTTGACTTGTCACGAGCATCGTTGGAGAGGAGCAGGAGGCATTGTAGGGCGCCCCGCAGTCGATCCAAGGCCGTGGGGAGGCGTGTCAGGCACGGTCACAGTCGAGCGAAGGCACTGCGCGTCGTCCCAGCGTCGATCCACGGCAGAGTTGACTTGTCACGAGCATCGTTGGAGTGGAGCAGGAGGCTTCGGCGGGAGTCCCGCAGTCGATCTGAGGCCGTGGGGACGCGTGTTAGGCACGGTCACAGTCGAGCGAAGGCAACGCGCGTCCGTCCCAGCGTTCATTAGCGGCAGTTGGGACCCGACACAAACATCGTTAGAGTGGAGCAGAAGGCGTTGGAAGGCGTGCCGCAGTCAGAGGCTGTATGGACGCGTGTGAGGCGCGGTCACAATCAAGCAGATGGCAATGCGCGTCGTCCCGAAGTCAGTCCGTGGCAGTTGGGACTCGACACGCGAATCGTTGGAGTGGAGCATGAGGCATTGGGGGGCGTCCCGCAGTCGATCCGAGACCGTGGGGACGCGTGTTGGGCACGGTCACAGGCGAGCAGGAGGCAATGCGCGTCGTCCCCACGTCGTTGCGTGGCAGTGGGGACTCGACACGAGCATCGTTGGAGTGGAGCAGAAAGCGTCGGCAGGCGTCCCGCAGTTGATCCAAGGCCGTTAGGACGCGTGCTGGGCACGGTCATAGTCGAGCAAGAGGCGATTCGCGTCCGTCCCAGCGTCCATCAGCGGCAGTTGGGACCCGACGCGAGCGTCGTTAGAGTGGAGCAAGAGGCGTTGGAGGGCGTGCCGTCGTCGATCCGAAGCCGTGGTGACGCGTATTAGGCACGGTCACAGTCGAGCGGAGGCAATGCGGGTCCGTCCCAGCGTCGATCCACGGCGGTGTTGACTCGACGCGAGCATCGTTGGAGTGGAGCAGGAGGCATTGGAGAGCGTCCCGCAGTCGATCCGCGGCGCGGGGACGCGTGTTAGGCACGGTCACAGTCGAGCAAAAGGCGATGCGCGTCGTCCCAGCGTCGATCCACGGTAGTGTTGACTTGTCACGAGCATCGTTGGAGAGGAGCAGGAGGCATTGGCGGGAGTCCCGCAGTCGATCCGAGGCCGTGGGGACGCGTGTTAGGCACGGTCGCAGTCGAGCAAAGGCAATGCGCGTCCGTCTCAGCGTTCATTAGCGGCAGTTGAGACCCGACACAAACATCGTTAGAGTGGAGCAGGAGGCGTTGGAAGGCGTGCCGCAGTCTATCAGAGGCAGTAGGGACGCGTGTAAGTCACGGTCACAATCAAGCAGATGGCAATGCGCGTCGTCCCGAAGTCAATCTGTGGCAGTTGGGACTCGACACGCGCATCGTTGGAGTTGAGCAGAAGGCGTTGGCGGGCGTCCCGCAGTCGATCCGGAGCCGTGGGGACGCGTGTTAGGCACGGTCATAGTCGAGCAAGAGGCGATTCGCGTCCCGTCCCAGCGTCCATCAGCGGCAGTTGGGAACCGACACAAACATCGTTAGAGTGGAGCAGAAGGCGTTGGAGGGCGTGCCGTAGTCGATCTGAAGCCATGGGGACGCGGATTAGGCACGGTCACAGTCGAGCGAAGGCAATGCGCGTCCGTCGCAGCGTCGATCCACGGCGATGTTGACTTGACGCGAGCGTTGTTAGAGTGGAGCAGGAGGCATTGAAGAGCGTACCGCAGTCTATCCGCGGCCGTGGGGACTCGTGTTAGGCACGGTCACAGTCGAGCAAAAGGCGATGCGCGTCGTCCCGGCGTCGATCCACGGCAGTGTTGACTGGTCACGAGCATCGTTGGAGAGGAGCAGGAGGCATTGTAGGGCGTCCCGCAGTCGATCCACGGCCGTGGGGAGGCGTGTTAGGCACGGTCACAGTCGAGCGAAGGCACTGCGCGTCGTCCCCAAGTCAATCAGTGGCAGTGGGGACACGACACGAGCATCGTTGGAGTGAAGCAAGAGGCGTCGGAGGGCGCGCCGTAGTCGATCTGAGGCCCTGGGGACGCGTGTTAGGCACGGTCACAGTTGAGCGAAAGGCAATGCGCGTCGTCCCCAAGTCGATCCACGGCAGTGTTGACTGGTCACGAGCATCGTTAGAGTGGAGCGGGAGGCGTTGGAGGGCGTGCCGTAGTCTATCTGAGGCCGTGGGGACGCGGATTAGGCACGGTCACAATCGAGCAGAAGGCAATCCGCTTCGTCCCAAAGTCGATCAGCGGCAGTTGGGACGCGACCCGAGCATCGTTAGAGTGAGGCAGGAGTCGTTGGAGGGCGTGCCGTAGTCGATCTGGGGCCGTGGGGACGCTTGTGGAGCACGGAGACAGTCGAGCAAAAGGCGATGCGCGTCGTCCCAGCGTCGATCCACGGCAGTGTTGACTTGTCACGAGCATCGTTGGAGAGGAGCAGGAGGCATTGTAGGGCGTCCCGCAGTCGATCCAAGGCCGTGGGGAGGCGTGTTAGGCACGGTCACAGTCGAGCGAAGGCACTGCGCGTCGTCCCAGCGTCGATCCACGGCAGAGTTGACTTGTCACGAGCATCGTTGGAGTGGAGCAGAAGGCATTGGCGAGAGTCCCGCAGTCGATCCGAGGCCGTGGGGACGCGTGTTAGTCACAGTCACATTCGAGCGAAGGCAATGCGCGTCGTGCCCAAGTCGATCCGTGGCAGTGGGGACTCGACACGAGCATCGTTGGAGTGGAGCAGGAGGCGTTGACGGGCGTCCCGCAGTCGATTCGAGGCCGTGGGGACGCGTGTTCGGCACGACCACGGTCGAGCGAAGGCAATGCGCGTTCGTCCCAGCGTTTATTAGCGGCAGTTGGGACCCGACACAAACATCGTTAGAGTGAAGCAGGAGGCGTTGGAAGGCGTGCCGCAGTCTATCAGAGGCAGTAGGGACTCGTGTAAGGCACGGTCACAATCAAGCAGATGGCGATGCGCGTCTTCCCGAAGTCAATCCGTGGCAGTAGGGACTCGACACGCGCATCGTTGGAGTGGAGCAGGAGGCATTACAGGGCGTCCCCAAGTCGATCAGTGGCAGTGGGGACTCGACAGGAGCATCGTTAGAGTGGAGCTAGAGGCGTCAGAGGGCGTGCCGTAGTCGATCTGAGGCCATGGGGACGCGTGTGGGGCACGGTGACAGTCGAGCAGAAGGCAATGCGCGTCGTCCCCAAGTCGATCAGTGGCAGTGGGGACTCGACACGAGCATCGTTAGAGCGGAGCAGGACGCGTTGGAGGGCGTGCCGTAGTCGATCTGAGGCCGTGGGGACGACTGTGGAGCACGGAGACAGTCGAGCAAAAGGCGATGCGCGTCGTCCCAGCGTCCTTCAGCGGCAGTTGGGTCCCGTCACAAACATCGTTAGAGTGGAGCAGGAGGCATTGGAGGGCGTCCCGCAGTCGATCCGAGGCCGTGGGGACGCGTGTTAGGCACGGTCACAGTAGAGCAGGAGGCAATGCGCGTCGTCGTCAAGTCGATCAGTGGCAGTGGGGACTCGACAGGAGCATCGTTAGAGTGAAGCTAGAGGCGTCGGAGGGCGTGCCGTAGTCGATCGGAGGCCCTGGGGACGCGTTGTGGGGCACGGTGACAATCGAGCAGAAGGCAATGCGCGTCGTCTTCACGTCGTCCCGTTGCAGTGGGGACTCGACACGAGCATCGTTGAAGTGGAGCAGGAGGCATTGGAGGGCGTCCCGCAGTCGATCCGAGGCCGTGGGGACGCGTGTACACGTTCACAGTCGAGCAGGAGGCAATGCGCGTCGTCCCAAAGCCGATCAGTGGCTGTGGGGACTCGACACGAACACCGTTAGAGTGGAGCTAGAGGGGACGGAGGGCGTGCCGTAGTCGATCCGAGGCCCTGGGGACGCGTGTTAGGCACGGTCACGGTCGAGCGAAGGCAATGCGCGTCCGTCCCAGCGTTCATCAGCGGCAGTAGGGACCCGACACAAACATCGTTAGAGTGGTGCGGGAGGCGTTGGAGAGCGTGCCGTAGTCGATCCGAGGCCGCGGGGACGCGTGTGATGCACGGTCACAGTCGAGCAGATGGCAATGCGCGTCGTCCCGAAGTCAATCTGTGGCAATTGGGACTCGACACGCGCATCGTTGGAGTGGAGCAGAAGGCGTTGGCAGGCGTCCCGCAGTCGATCCAAGGCCGCGGGGACGCGTGTGAGGCATGGTCACGGTCGAGCGAAGGCAATGTGCGTACGTCCCAGCGTTTATTAGCGGCAGTTGGGACTCGACACGCGCATCGTTGGAGTGGAGCAGGAGGCGTTGGAGGGCGCCCCGCAGTCGGTCTGAGGCCGTATGGACGCGTGTGATGCACGGTCACAGTCGAGCAGGAGGCAATGCGCGTCGTCCCTAAGTCGATCCGTGGCAGTGGGGACTCGACACGAGCATCGTTGGAGTGGAGCGGGAGGCGTTGGCGGGCGTCCCGCAGTAGATTCGAGGCCGTGGGGACGCGTGTTAGGCACGGTCACAGTCGAGCAAAGGGCGATGCGCGTCGTCCCAGCGTCGATCCACGGCAGTGTTGACTCGACACGCGCATCGTTGGAGTGAAGCAGGGGGCGTTGGCGGGCGTCCCGCAGTCGATCTGGGGCCGCGGGGACGCGTGTGGGGCACGGAGACAGTCGAGCAAAAGGCAATGCGCGTCGTGTCCAAGTAGATCGGCGGCAGTGGGGACTCGTCACGAGCATCGTCGGAGTGAAGCAGGAGGCGTTGGCGGGCGTCCCACAGTCGATCTGAGGCCGTAGGGACGCGTGTAAGGCACGGTCACAGGCGAGCAGAAGGCAACGCGCGTCGTCCCCAAGTCGATCAGTGGCAGTGGGGACTCGACACGAGCGTCGTTAGAGTGGAGCAGGAGGCGTTGGCGGGCGTCCCGCAGTAGATCCGAGGCCGTGGGGACGCGTGTTAGGCACGGTCACGGTCGAGCAAAAGGCAATGCGCGTCGTCCTCAAGTCGATCGGCGGCAGCGGGGACTCGATACGAGCATCGTTGGAGTGGAGCAGGAGGCGTTGGCGGGCGTCCCGCAGTCAATCTGGGGCCGTGGGGACGCGTGTTAGGCACGGTCACTGTCGAGCGAAGGCAATGCGCGTCCGTCCCAGCGTTCATTAGCGGCAGTTGGGACCCGACACGAACATCGTTAGAGTGGAGCAGGAGGCGTTGGAAGGCGTGCCGCAGTCCATCAGAGGCAGTAGGGACGCGTGTAAGGCAGGGTCACAATCGAGCAGATGGCAATGCGCGTCGTCCCGAAGTCAATCTGTGGCAGTTGGGACTCGACACGCGCATCGTTGGAGTGGAGCAGGAGGCGTTGGAGGGCGCCCCGCAGTCGATCCGAGGCCGTGGGGACGCGTGTTAGGCACGGTCACAGTCGAGCGAAAGGCAATGCGCGTCGTCCCCACGTCGTCCCGTGGCAGTGGGGACTCGACACGAGCATCGTTGAAATGGAGCAGGAGGCATTGAAGGGCGTCCCGCAGTCGATCCGAGGCCGTGGGGACGCGTGTACACGTTCACAGTCGAGCAGGAGGCAATGCGCGTCGTCCCCAAGTCGATCAGTGGCTGTGGGGACACGACACGAGCATCGTTGGAGTGGAGCTAGAGAGGTCGGAGGGCGTGCCGTAGTCGATCTGAGGCCCTGGGGACGCGTGTTAGGCACGGTCGCGGTCGAGCGAAGGCAATGCGCGTCCGTCACAGCGTTCATCAGCGGCAGTAGGGACCCGACACAAACATCGTTAGAGTGGTGCGGGAGGCGTTGGAGGGCGTGCCGTAGTCGATCTGAGGCCGCGGGGACGCGTGTTGGGCACGGTCGCGGTCGAGCAAAAGGCAATGCGCGTCGTCCTCAAGTCGATCGGCGGCGGCGGGGACTCGATACGAGCATCGTTGGAGTGGAGCAGAAGGCGATGGCGGGCGTCCCGCAGTCGATCCGAGGCCGTGGGGACGCGTGTTAGGCCCGGTTATAGTCGAGCAAGAGGCGATTCGCGTCCGTCCCAGCGTCCATCAGCGGCAGTTGGGACCCGACACAAACATCGTTAGAGTGGAGCAGGAGGCATTGGAGGGCGTCCCGTAGTCGATCCGAGGCCGTGGGGACGCGTGTTTGGCTCGGTCACAGTAGAGCAGGAGGCAATGCGCGTCGTTCCAGCGTTCATTAGCGGCAGTTGGGACCCGACACAAACATCGTTGGAGTGGAGCAGGAGGCGTTGACGTGCGTCCCGCAGTCGATCCGAGGCCGTGGGAACGCGTGTGAGGCACCGTCACAATCGAGCAGATGGCAATGCGCGTCGTCCCAAAGTCAATCTGTGGCAGTTGGGACTCGACACGCGCATCGTTGGAGTGGAGCAGGAGGCGTTGACGGGCGTCCCGCAGTCGATCGGAGGCCGTGGGGACGTGTGTTAGGCACGATCACAATCGAGCGAAGGCAATGCGCGTCGTGCCCAACTCGATCCGTGGCAGTGGGGACTCGACACGAGCATCGTTGGAGTGGAGCAGGAGGCGTTGACGGGCGTCCCGCAGTCGATTCGAGGCCGTGGGGACGCGTGTTCGGCACGACCACGGTCGAGCGAAGGCAATGCGCGTTCGTCCCAGCGTTTATTAGCGGCAGTTGGGACCCGACACAAACATCGTTAGAGTGGAGCAGGAGGCGTTGGAAGGCGTGCCGCAGTCTATCAGAGGCAGTAGGGACTCGTGTAAGGCACGGTCACAATCAAGCAGATGGCTATGCGCGTCGTCCCAAAGTCAATCCGTGGCAGTAGGGACTCGACACGCGCATCGTTGGAGTGGAGCAGGAGGCATTACGGGGCGTCCCCAAGTCGATCAGTGGCAGTGGGGACTTGACACGAGCATCGTTAGAGTGGAGCTAGAGGCGTCAGAGGGCGTGCCGTAGTCGATCTGAGGCCCTGGGGACGCGTGTGGGGCACGGTGACAGTCGAGCAGAAGGCAATGCGCGTCGTCCCCAAGTCGATCAGTGGCAGTGGGGACTCGACACGAGCATCGTTAGAGCGGAGCAGGACGCGTTGGAGGGCGTGCCGTAGTCGATCTGAGGCCGTGGGGACGCCTGTGGAGCACGGAGACAGTCGAGCAAAAGGCGATGCGCGTCGTCCCAGCGTCCTTCAGCGGCAGTTGGGACCCGTCACAAACATCGTTAGAGTGGAGCAGGAGGCATTGGAGGGCGTGCCGTAGTCGATCGGAGGCCCTGGGGACGCGTTGTGGGGCACGGTGACAGTCGAGCAGAAGGCAATGCGCGTCGTCCCCACGTCGTCCCGTTGCAGCGGGGACTCGACACGAGCATCGTTGAAGTGGAGCAGGAGGCATTGGAGGGCGTCCCGCAGTCGATCCGAGGCCGTGGGGACGCGTGTACACGTTCACAGTCGAGCAGGAGGCAATGCGCGTCGTCCCAAAGCCGATCAGTGGCCGTGGGGACTCGACACGAGCATCGTTAGAGTGGAGCTAGAGGGGTCGGAGGGCGTGCCGTAGTCGATCCGAGGCCCTGGGGACGCCTGTTAGGCACGGTCACGGTCGAGCGAAGGCAATGCGCGTCCG
This sequence comes from Neodiprion lecontei, assembly GCF_021901455.1. Lineage (NCBI taxonomy): Eukaryota > Metazoa > Arthropoda > Insecta > Hymenoptera > Diprionidae > Neodiprion > Neodiprion lecontei. The sequence continues at coordinate 179,028 of NW_025791834.1, forward strand.
TCCCAGCGTTCATCAGCGGCAGTAGGGACCCGACACAAACATCGTTAGAGTGGTGCGGGAGGCGTTGGAGGGCGTGCCCTACGGTAGTCGATCTGAGGCCGCGGGGACGCGTGTGATGCACGGTCACAGTCGAGCGAAGGCAATGCGGGTCCGTCCCAGCGTCGATCCACGGCGGTGTTGACTCGACGCGAGCATCGTTAGAGTGGAGCAGGAGGCATTGGAGAGCGTCCCGCAGTCTATCCGCGGCCGTGGGGACTCGTGTTAGGCACGGTCACAGTCGAGCAAAAGGCGATGCGCGTCGTCCCAGCGTCGATCCAGGGCACAATGTTGACTTGTCACGAGCATCGTTGGAGAGGAGCAGGAGGCATCGTAGGGCGTCCCGCAGTCGATCCAAGGCCGTGGGGAGGCGTGTTAGGCACGGTCACAGTCGAGCGAAGGCAATGCGCGTCCGTCCCGGCGTTCATTAGCGGCAGTTGGGACCCGCACAAACATCGTCAGAGCGGAGCAGGAGGCGTTGGAAGGCGTGCTGCAGTCAGAGGCTGTAGGGACGCGTGTGAGGCACGGTCACAATCGAGCAGATGGCAATGCGCGTCGTCCCGAAGTCAATCTGTGGCAATTGGGACTCGACACGCGCATCGTTGGAGTGGAGCAGAAGGAGTTGGCAGGCGTCCCGCAGTCGATCCAAGGCCGCGGGGACGCGTGTGAGGCATGGTCACGGTCGAGCGAAGGCAATGTGCGTACGTCCCAGCGTTTATTAGCGGCAGTTGGGACTCGACACGCGCATCGTTGGAGTGGAGCAGGAGGCGTTGGAGGGCGCCCCGCAGTCGGTCTGAGGCCGTATGGACGCGTGTGATGCACGGTCACAGTCGAGCAGGAGGCAATGCGCGTCGTCCCTGAGTCGATCCGTGGCAGTGGGGACTCGACACGAGCATCGTTGGAGTGGAGCGGGAGGCGTTGGCGGGCGTCCCGCAGTAGATTCGAGGCCGTGGGGACGCGTGTTAGGCACGGTCACAGTCGAGCAAAGGGCGATGCGCGTCGTCCCAGCGTCGATCCACGGCTGTGTTGACTCGACACGCGCATCGTTGGAGTGAAGCAGGGGGCGTTGGCGGGCGTCCCGCAGTCGATCTGGGGCCGCGGGAACGCGTGTGGGGCACGGAGACAGTCGAGCAAAAGGCAATGCGCGTCGTCCCCAAGTAGATCGGCGGCAGTGGGGACTCGTCACGAGCATTGTCGGAGTGAAGCAGGAGGCGTTGGCGGGCGTCCCACAGTCGATCTGAGGCCGTGGGGACGCGTGTAAGGCACGGTCACAGGCGAGCAGAGGGCAACGCGCGTCGTCCCCAAGTCGATCAGTGGCAGTGGGGACTCGACACGAGCATCGTTAGAGTGGAGCTAGAGGGGTCGGAGGGCGTGCCGTAGTCGATCCGAGGCCCTGGGGACGCGTGTTAGGCACGGTCACGGTCGAGCGAAGGCAATGCGCGTCCGTCCCAGCGTTCATCAGCGGCAGTAGGGACCCGACACAAACATCGTTAGAGTGGTGCGGGAGGCGTTGGAGGGCGTGCCCTACGGTAGTCGATCTGAGGCCGCGGGGACGCGTGTGATGCACGGTCACAGTCGAGCGAAGGCAATGCGGGTCCGTCCCAGCGTCGATCCACGGCGGTGTTGACTCGACGCGAGCATCGTTAGAGTGGAGCAGGAGGCATTGGAGAGCGTCCCGCAGTCTATCCGCGGCCGTGGGGACTCGTGTTAGGCACGGTCACAGTCGAGCAAAAGGCAATGCGCGTCGTCCTCAAGGCGATCGGCGGCAGCGGGGACTCGATACGAGCATCGTTGGAGTGGAGCAGGAGGCGTTGACGGGCGTCCCGCAGTCGATCCGAGGCCGTGGGGGACGCGTGTTAGGTACGGTCACGGTCGAGCGAAGGCAATGCGCGTCCGTCCCAGCGTTCATTAGCGGCAGTTGGGACCCGACACAAACATCGTTGGAGTGGAGCAGGAGGCGTTGGCGGGCGTCCCGCAGTCGATCTGGGGCCGTGGGGACGCGTGTTAGGCACGGTCACAGTCGAGCAAAAGGCAATGCGCGTCGTCCTCAAGTCGATCGGCGGCAGTGGGGACTCGACACGAGCATCGTTGGAGTGAAGCAGGAGGCGTTGGCGGGCGTGCCGCAGTCAATCTGAGGCCGTGGGAACGCGTGTAAGGCACGGTCATAGTCGAGCAAGAGGCAATGCGCGTCCGTCTCAGCGTCCATCAGCGGCAGTTAGGACCCGACACAAACATCGTTAGAGTGGAGCAGGAGTCGTTGGTGGGCGTGCCGTAGTCGATCCGGGGCCGTGGGGACGCCTGTGGAGCACGGAGACAGTCGAGCAAAAGGCAATGCGCGTCGTCCCAGCGTCGATCCACGGCGGTGTTGACTTGACGCGAGCATGGTTGGAGTTCAGCAGGAGTCATTGGCGGGCGTCCCGCAGTCGATCCGAGGCCGTGGGGACGCGTGTTAGTCACGGTCACAGTCGAGCGAAGGCAATGCGCGTCGTGCCCAAGTCGATCCGTGGCAGTGGGGACTCGACACGAGCATCGTTGGAGTGGAGCAGGAGGCGTTGACGGGCGTCCCGCAGTCGATCCGAGGCCGTGGGGACGCGTGTTAGACACGGTCGAGCGAAGGCAATGCGCGTTCGTCCCAGCGTTCATTAGCGGCAGTTGGGACCCGACACAAACATCGTTAGAGTGGAGCAGGAGGCGTTGGAAGGCGTGCAGCAGTCTCTCAGAGGCAGTAGGGACGCGTGTAAGGCACGGTCACAATCAAGCAGATGGCAATGCGCGTCGTCCTGAAGTCAATCCGTGGCAGTAGGGACTCGACACGCGCATCGTTGGAGTGGAGCAGAAGGCATTACGGGGCGTCCCCAAGTCGATCAGTGGCAGTGGGGACTCGACACGAGCATCGTTAGAGTGGAGCTAGAGGCGTCGGAGGGCGTGCCGTAGTCGATCGGAGGCCCTGGGGACGCGTTGTGGGGCACGGTGACAGTCGAGCAGAAGGCAATGCGCGTCGTCCCCACGTCGTCCCGTGGCAGTGGAGACTCGACACGAGCATCGTTGAAGTGGAGCAGGAGGCATTGGAGGGCGTCCCGCAGTCGATCCGAGGCCGTGGGGACGCGTGTACACGTTCACAGTCGAGCAGGAGGCAATGCGCGTCGTCCCAAAGCCGATCAGTGGCTGTGGGGACTCGACACGAGCATCGTTAGAGTGGAGCTAGAGGGGTCGGAGGGCGTGCCGTAGTCGATCCGAGGCCCTGGGGACGCGTGTTAGGCACGGTCACGGTCGAGCGAAGGCAATGCGCGTCCGTCCCAGCGATCATCAGCGGCAGTAGGGACCCGACACAAACATCGTTAGAGTGGTGCGGGAGGCGTTGGCAGGCGTGCCGTAGTCGATCTGAGGCCGCGGGGACGCGTGTGATGCACGGTCACAGTCGAGCAGGAGGCACTGCGCGTCGTCCCAGCGTCGATCCACGGCAGAGTTGACTTGTCACGAGCATCGTTGGAGTGGAGCAGGAGGCATTGGCGGGTGTCCCGCAGTCGATCCGAGGCCGTGGGGACGCGTGTTAGGCACGGTCACAGTCGAGCGAAGGCAATGCGGGTCCGTCCCAGCGTCGATCCACGGCGGTGTTGACTCGACGCGAGCATCGTTAGAGTGGAGCAGGAGGCATTGGAGAGCGTCCCGCAGTCTATCCGCGGCCGTGGGGACTCGTGTTAGGCACGGTCACAGTCGAGCAAAAGGCGATGCGCGTCGTCCCAGCGTCGATCCACGGCACAGTGTTGGCTTGTCACGAGCATCGTTGGAGAGGAGCAGGAGGCATCGTAGGGCGTCCCGCAGTCGATCCAAGGCCGTGCGGAGGCGTGTTAGGCACGGTCACAGTCGAGCGAAGGCAATGCGCGTCCGTCCCGGCGTTCATTAGCGGCAGTTGGGACCGGCACAAACATCGTCAGAGTGGAGCAGGAGGCGTTGGAAGGCGTGCTGCAGTCAGAGGCTGTAGGGACGCGTGTGAGGCACGGTCACGATCGAGCAGATGGCAATGCGCGTCGTCCTGAAGTCAATCTGTGGCAATTTGGACTCGACACGCGCATCGTTGGTGTGGAGCACGAGGCATTAGGGGCGTCCCGCAGTCGATCCGAGGCCGTGGGGACGCGTGTTGGGCACGGTCACAGGCGAGCAGGAGGCAATGCGCGTCGTCCCCACGTCGTTCCGTGGCAGTGGGGACTCGACACGAGCATCGTTGGAGTGGAGCAGAAGGCGTTGGCAGGCGTCCCGCAGTCGATCCAAGGCCGCGGGGACGCGTGTGAGGCATGGTCACGGTCGAACGAAGGCAATGTGCGTACGTCCCAGCGTTTATTAGCGGCAGTTGGGACTCGACACGCGCATTGTTGGAGTGGAGCAGGAGGCGTTGGAGGGCGCCCCGCAGTCGGTCTGAGGCCGTATGGACGCGTGTGATGCACGGTCACAGTCGAGCAGGAGGCAATGCGCGTCGTCCCTAAGTCGATCCGTGGCAGTGGGGACTCGACACGAGCATCGTTGGAGTGGAGCAGAAGGCGTTGGAGGGCGTCCCGCAGTCTATCCGCGGCCGTGGGGACTCGTGTTAGGCACGGTCACAGTCGAGCACAAGGCACCGCGCGTCGTCCCAGCGTCTTTCCACGGCAGTGTCTACTCGACACGAGCATGGTTAGTGCGAAACGGAAGGCGTTGGAAGGCGTGCTGCGGTCGGTCTAAGGTCGTGGGGTCGCGTGTGAGGCACGGTCACAATCGAATAGAAGGCAATGCGCGTCGTCCCCAAGTCGATCGGTGGCAGTGGGGACTCGACACGAGCGTCGTTAGAGTGGAGCAGAAGGCGTTGGAGGGCGTCCCGCAGTCGATCCGAGGCCGTGGGGACGCGTGTACACGTTCACAGTCGAGCAGGAGGCAATGCGCGTCGTCCCCAAGTCGATCAGTGGCTGTGGGGACTCGACACGTGCATCGTTAGAGTGGAGCTAGAGGGGTCGGAGGGCGTGCTGTAGTCGATCTGGGGCTGTGAGGACGCGTGTTAGGCACGGGGTCACAGTCGAGCACAAGGCACCGCGCGTCGTCCCAGCGTCTTTCCACGGCAGTGTTTACTTGACACAAGCATGGTTAGTGCGAAACGGAAGGCGTCGGAAGGCGTGCTGCGGTCATTCTAAGGTCGTGGGGTCGCGTGTGAGGCGCGGTCACAATCGGATAGAAGGCAATGCGCGTCGTCCCAAAGTCGATCGGTGACAGTGGGGACTCGACACGAGCGTCGTTAGAATGGAGCAGAAGGCGTTGGAGGGCGTCCCGCAGTCGATCCGAGGCCGTGGGGACGCGTGTTGGGCACGGTCACAGGCGAGCAGGAGGCAATGCGCGTCGTCCCAGCGTCCATCAGCGGCAGTTGGGACCCGACACAAACATCGCTAGAGTGGAGCAGGAGGCATTGGAGGGCGTACCGTAGTCGATCCGAGGCCGTGGGGACGCGTGTTAGGCTCGGTCACAGTAGAGCAGAAGGCAATGCGCGTCGTCCCCAAGTCGATCAGTGGCAGTGGGGACTCGACACGAGCGTCGTTGGAGTGGGGCAGGAGGCGTTGGAGGGCGTGCCGTAGTCGATCCAAGGCCGTGGGGAGGCGTGTTAGGCACGGTCACAGTCGAGCGAAAGGCAATGCGCGTCGTCCCCAAGTCGTTCCGTGGCAGTGGGGACTCGACACGAGCATCGTTCGAGTGGAGCAGGAGGCGTTGACGGGCGTCCCGCAGTCTATCTGAGGCCGTGAGGACGCGTGTGAGGCACGGTCACGGTCGAGCGAAGGCAATGTGCGTCCGTCCCAGCGTTTATTAGCGGCAGTTGGGACTCGACACGCGCATCGTTGGAGTGGAGCAGGGGGCGTTGGAGGGCGTCCCGCAATCGATCCGAGGCCGTGGGGACGCGTGTACACGTTCACAGTCGAGCAGGAGGCAATGCGCGTCGTCCCCAAGTCGATCAGAGGCTGTGGGGACTCGACACGAGCATCGTTAGAGTGGTGCAGGAGTCGTTGGTGGGCGTGCCGTAGTCGATCCGGGGCCGTGGGGACGCCTGTGGAGCACGGAGACAGTCGAGCAAAAGGCAATGCGCGTCGTCCCAGCGTCGATTCACGGCGGTGTTGACTTGACGCGAGCATGGTTGGAGTTTAGCAGGAGTCATTGGCGGGCGTCCCGCAGTCGATCCGAGGCCGTGGGGACGCGTGTTAGTCACGGTCACAGTCGAGCGAAGGCAACGCGCGTCGTGCCCAAGTCGATCCGTGGCAGTGGGGACTCGACACGAGCATCGTTGGAGTGGAGCAGGAGGCGTTGACGGGCGTCCCGCAGTCGATCCGAGGCCGTGGGGACGCGTGTTAGACACGGTCGAGCGAAGGCAATGCGCGTTCGTCCCAGCGCTCATTAGCGGCAGTTGGGACCCGACACAAACATCGTTAGAGTGGAGCAGGAGGCGTTGGAAGGCGTGCAGCAGTCTATCAGAGGCAGTAGGGACGCGTGTAAGGCACGGTCACAATCAAGCAGATGGCAATGCGCGTCGTCCTGAAGTCAATCCGTGGCAGTAGGGACTCGACACGCGCATCGTTGGAGTGGAGCAGAAGGCATTACGGGGCGTCCCCAAGTCGATCAGTGGCAGTGGGGACTCGACACGAGCATCGTTAGAGTGGAGCTAGAGGCGTCGGAGGGCGTGTCGTAGTCGATCTGAGGCCCTGGGGACGCGTGTGAGGCACGGTGACAGTCGAGCAGAAGGCAATGCGCGTCGTCCCCACGTCGTCCCGTGGCAGTGGGGACTCGACACGAGCATCGTTGAAGTGGAGCAGGAGGCATTGGAGGGCGTCCCGCAGTCGATCCGAGGCCGTGGGGACGCGTGTGGGGCACGGAGACAGTCGAGCAAAAGGCAATGCGCGTCGTCCCCAAGTAGATCGGCGGCAGTGGGGACTCGTCACGAGCATTGTCGGAGTGAAGCAGGAGGCGTTGGCGGGCGTCCCACAGTCGATCTGAGGCCGTAGGGACGCGTGTAAGGCACGGTCACAGGCGAGCAGAAGGCAACGCGCGTCGTCCCCAAGTCGATCCGTGGCAGTGGGGACTCGACACGAGCATCGTTGGAGTGGAGCGGGAGGCGTTGGCGGGCGTCCCGCAGTAGATTCGAGGCCGTGGGGACGCGTGTTAGGCACGGTCACAGTCGAGCAAAGGGCGATGCGCGTCGTCCCAGCGTCGATCCACGGCAGTGTTGACTCGACACGCGCATCGTTGGAGTGAAGCAGGGGGCGTTGGCGGGCGTCCCGCAGTCGATCTGGGGCCGCGTGGACGCGTGTGGGGCACGGAGACAGTCGAGCAAAAGGCAATGCGCGTCGTCCCCAAGTAGATCGGCGGCAGTGGGGACTCGTCACGAGCATTGTCGGAGTGAAGCAGGAGGCGTTGGCGGGCGTCCCACAGTCGATCTGAGGCCGTAGGGACGCGTGTAAGGCACGGTCACAGGCGAGCAGAAGGCAACGCGCGTCGTCCCCAAGTCGATCAGTGGCAGTGGGGACTCGACACGAGCATCGTTAGAGTGGTGCTAGAGGGGTCGGAGGGCGTGCCGTAGTCGATCCGAGGCCCTGGGGACGCGTGTTAGGCACGGTCACGGTCGAGCGAAGGCAATGCGCGTCCGTCCCAGCGTTCATCAGCGGCAGTAGGGACCCGACACAAACATCGTTAGAGTGGTGCGGGAGGCGTTGGAGGGCGTGCCCTACGGTAGTCGATCTGAGGCCGCGGGGACGCGTGTGATGCACGGTCACAGTCGAGCGAAGGCAATGCGGGTCCGTCCCAGCGTCGATCCACGGCGGTGTTGACTCGACGCGAGCATCGTTAGAGTGGAGCAGGAGGCATTGGAGAGCGTCCCGCAGTCTATCCGCGGCCGTGGGGACTCGTGTTAGGCACGGTCACAGTCGAGCAAAAGGCGATGCGCGTCGTCCCAGCGTCGATCCAGGGCACAGTGTTGACTTGTCACGAGCATCGTTGGAGAGGAGCAGGAGGCATCGTAGGGCGTCCCGCAGTCGATCCAAGGCCGTGGGGAGGCGTGTTAGGCACGGTCACAGTCGAGCGAAGGCAATGCGCGTCCGTCCCGGCGTTCATTAGCGGCAGTTGGGACCCGCACAAACATCGTCAGAGTGGAGCAGGAGGCGTTGGAAGGCGTGCTGCAGTAGATTCGAGGCCGTGGGGACGCGTGTTAGGCACGGTCACAGTCGAGCAAAGGGCGATGCGCGTCGTCCCAGCGTCGATCCACGGCGGTGTTGACTCGACGCGAGCATCGTTAGAGTGGAGCGGGAGGCGTTGGCGGGCGTCCCGCAGTAGATTCGAGGCCGTGGGGACGCGTGTTAGGCACGGTCACAGTCGAGCAAAGGGCGATGCGCGTCGTCCCAGCGTCGATCCACGGCAGTGTTGACTCGACACGCGCATCGTTGGAGTGAAGCAGGGGGCGTTGGCGGGCGTCCCGCAGTCGATCTGGGGCCGCGGGGACGCGTGTGGGGCACGGAGACAGTCGAGCAAAAGGCAATGCGCGTCGTCCCCAAGTCGATCAGTGGCTGTGGGGACTCGACACGAGCATCGTTAGAGTGGTGCAGGAGTCGTTGGTGGGCGTGCCGTAGTCGATCCGGGGCCGTGGGGACGCCTGTGGAGCACGGAGACAGTCGAGCAAAAGGCAATGCGCGTCGTCCCAGCGTCGATTCACGGCGGTGTTGACTTGACGCGAGCATGGTTGGAGTTTAGCAGGAGTCATTGGCGGGCGTCCCGCAGTCGATCCGAGGCCGTGGGGACGCGTGTTAGTCACGGTCACAGTCGAGCGAAGGCAACGCGCGTCGTGCCCAAGTCGATCCGTGGCAGTGGGGACTCGACACGAGCATCGTTGGAGTGGAGCAGGAGGCGTTGACGGGCGTCCCGCAGTCGTTCCGAGGCCGTGGGGACGCGTGTTAGACACGGTCGAGCGAAGGCAATGCGCGTTCGTCCCAGCGTTCATTAGCGGCAGTTGGGACCCGACACAAACATCGTTGGAGTGGAGCAGGAGGCGTTGGCGGGCGTCCTGCAGTCGATCTGGGGCCGTGGGGACGCGTGTTAGGCACGGTCACAGTCGAGCAAAAGGCAATGCGCGTCGTCCTCAAGTCGATCGGCGGCAGTGGGGACTCGACACGAGCATCGTTGGAGTGGAGCAGGAGGCGTTGGCGGGCGTCCCGCAGTTGATCCGAGGCCGTGGGGACGCGTGTTAGGCACGGTCACAGTCGAGCAGATGGCAATGCGCGTCGTCCCGAAGTCAATCTGTGGCAGTTGGGACTCGACACGCGCATCGTTGGAGTGGAGCAGGAGGCTTTGGAGGGCGCCCCGCAGTCGGTCTGAGGCCGTATGGACGCGTGTGATGCACGGTCACAGTCGAGCGAAAGCAATGCGCGTCGTCCCAGCGTCGATTCACGGCAGTGTTGACTCGACACGAGCATGGTTAGTGTGACGCGGGAGGCGTTGGAGGGCGTGCCGTAGTCGATCTGAGGCCGTGGGCACGCGTATTTGGCACGGTCACAGTCGAGTAGAAGGCAATGCGCGTCGTCCCCAAGTCGATTGGTAGCAGTGGGGACTCGACACGAGCGTCGTTAGAGTGGAGCAGGAGGCGTTGGAGGGCGTGCCGTAGTCGATCTGAGGCCGTGGGGACGCGTGTTGGGCACGGTCACAGTCGAGCAAAAGGCAATGCGCGTCGTCCTCAAGTCGATCGGCGGCAGTGGGGACTCGACACGAGCATCGTTGGAGTGGAGCAGGAGGCGTTGGCATGCGTCCCGCAGTCGATCCGCGGCGCGGGGACGCGTTTTAGGCACGGTCACAGTCGAGCAAAAGTCAATGCGCGTCATCCTAGCATCTTTCCACGGCAGTGTTCACCCGACTTGAGCATGGTTAGCGTGAAGCGGGAGGCGTTGGCGGGCGTGCCGCAGTCAATCCAAGGCCGTGGGAACGCGTGTAAGGCACGGTCGTAGTCGAGCAAGAGGCAATGCGCGTCCGTCCCAGCGTCCATCAGCGGCAGTTGGGACCCGACACAAACATCGTTAGAGTGGAGCAGGAGGCATTGGAGGGCGTACCGTAGTCGATCCGAGGCCGTGGGGACGCGTGTTAGGCTCGGTCACAGTAGAGCAGAAGGCAATGCGCGTCGTCCCCAAGTCGATCAGTGGCAGTGGGGACTCGACACGAGCGTCGTTGGAGTGGGGCAGGAGGCGTTGGAGGGCGTGCCGTAGTCGATCCAAGGCCGTGGGGAGGCGTGTTAGGCACGGTCACAGTCGAGCGAAAGGCAATGCGCGTCGTCCCCAAGTCGTTCCGTGGCAGTGGGGACTCGACACGAGCATCGTTCGAGTGGAGCAGGAGGCGTTGACGGGCGTCCCGCAGTCTATCTGAGGCCGTGGGGACGCGTGTGAGGCACGGTCACGGTCGAGCGAAGGCAATGTGCGTCCGTCCCAGCGTTTATTAGCGGCAGTTGGGACTCGACACGCGCATCGTTGGAGTGGAGCAGGGGGCGTTGGAGGGCGTCCCGCAATCGATCCGAGGCCGTGGGGACGCGTGTACACGTTCACAGTCGAGCAGGAGGCAATGCGCGTCGTCCCCAAGTCGATCAGTGGCTGTGGGGACTCGACACGAGCATCGTTAGAGTGGTGCAGGAGTCGTTGGTGGGCGTGCCGTAGTCGATCCGGGGCCGTGGGGACGCCTGTGGAGCACGGAGACAGTCGAGCAAAAGGCAATGCGCGTCGTCCCAGCGTCGATTCACGGCGGTGTTGACTTGACGCGAGCATGGTTGGAGTTTAGCAGGAGTCATTGGCGGGCGTCCCGCAGTCGATCCGAGGCCGTGGGGACGCGTGTTAGTCACGGTCACAGTCGAGCGAAGGCAACGCGCGTTGTGCCCAAGTCGATCCGTGGCAGTGGGGACTCGACACGAGCATCGTTGGAGTGGAGCAGGAGGCGTTGACGGGCGTCCCGCAGTCGATCCGAGGCCGTGGGGACGCGTGTTAGACACGGTCGAGCGAAGGCAATGCGCGTTCGTCCCAGCGCTCATTAGCGGCAGTTGGGACCCGACACAAACATCGTTAGAGTGGAGCAGGAGGCGTTGGAAGGCGTGCAGCAGTCTATCAGAGGCAGTAGGGACGCGTGTAAGGCACGGTCACAATCAAGCAGATGGCAATGCGCGTCGTCCTGAAGTCAATCCGTGGCAGTAGGGACTCGACACGCGCATCGTTGGAGTGGAGCAGAAGGCATTACGGGGCGTCCCCAAGTCGATCAGTGGCAGTGGGGACTCGACACGAGCATCGTTAGAGTGGAGCTAGAGGCGTCGGAGGGCGTGTCGTAGTCGATCTGAGGCCCTGGGGACGCGTGTGAGGCACGGTGACAGTCGAGCAGAAGGCAATGCGCGTCGTCCCCACGTCGTCCCGTGGCAGTGGGGACTCGACACGAGCATCGTTGAAGTGGAGCAGGAGGCATTGGAGGGCGTCCCGCAGTCGATCCGAGGCCGTGGGGACGCGTGTACACGTTCACAGTCGAGCAGGAGGCAATGCGCGTCGTCCCCAAGTCGATCAGTGGCAGTGGGGACTCGACACGAGCGTCGTTAGAGTGGAGCAGGAGGCGTTGGAGGGCGTGCCGTAGTCTATCTGAGGCCGTGGGGACGCGGATTAGGCACGGTCACAATCGAGCAGAAGGCAATGCGCGTCGTCGTCAAGTCGATCAGTGGCAGTGGGGACTCGACAGGAGCATCGTTAGAGTGGAGCTAGAGGCGTCGGAGGGCGTGCCGTAGTCGATCGGAGGCCCTGGGGACGCGTTGTGGGGCACGGTGACAGTCGAGCAGAAGGCAATGCGCGTCGTCCCCACGTCGTCCCGTGGCAGTGGGGACTCGACACGAGCATCGTTGAAGTGGAGCAGGAGGCATTGGAGGGCGTCCCGCAGTCGATCCGAGGCCGTGGGGACTCGTGTTAGGCACGGTCACAGTCGAGCAAAAGGCGATGCGCGTCGTCCCAGCGTCGATCCACGGCACAGTGTTGACTTGTCACGAGCATCGTTGGAGAGGAGCAGGAGGCATCGTAGGGCGTCCCGCAGTCGATCCAAGGCCGTGAGGAGGCGTGTTAGGCACGGTCACAGTCGAGCGAAGGCAATGCGCGTCCGTCCCGGCGTTCATTAGCGGCAGTTGGGACCCGCACAAACATCGTCAGAGTGGAGCAGGAGGCGTTGGAAGGCGTGCTGCAGTCAGAGGCTGTAGGGACGCGTGTGAGGCACGGTCACGATCGAGCAGATGGCAATGCGCGTCGTCCTTAAGTCAATCTGTGGCAATTTGGACTCGACACGCGCATCGTTGGAGTGAAGCACGAGGCATTAGGGGCGTCCCGCGGTCGATCCGAGGCCGTGTGGACGCGTGTTGGGCACGGTCACAGGCGAGCAGGAGGCAATGCGCGTCGTCCCCACGTCGTTCCGTGGCAGTGGTGACTCGACACGAGCATCGTAGGAGTGGAGCAGAAGGCGTTGGCAGGCGTCCCGCAGTCGATCCAAGGCCGCGGGGACGCGTGTGAGGCATGGTCACGGTCGAGCGAAGGCAATGTGCGTACGTCCCAGCGTTTATTAGCGGCAGTTGGGACTCGACACGCGCATCGTTGGAGTGGAGCGGGAGGCGTTGGCGGGCGTCCCGCAGTAGATTCAAGGCCGTGGGGACGCGTGTTAGGCACGGTCACAGTCGAGCAAAGGGCGATGCGCGTCGTCCCAGCGTCGATCCACGGCAGTGTTGACTCGACACGCGCATCGTTGGAGTGAAGCAGGGGGCGTTGGCGGGCGTCCCGCAGTCGATCTGGGGCCGCGGGGACGCGTGTGGAGCACGGAGACAGTCGAGCAAAAGGCAATGCGCGTCGTCCCCAAGTAGATCGGCGGCAGTGGGGACTCGTCACGAGCATCGTCGGAGTGAAGCAGGAGGCGTTGGCGGGCGTCCCACAGTCGATCTGAGGCCGTGGGGACGCGTGTAAGGCACGGTCACAGGCGAGCAGAAGGCAACGCGCGTCGTCCCCAAGTCGATCAGTGGCAGTGGGGACTCGACACGAGCGTCGTTAGAGTGGAGCAGGAGGCGTTGGCGGGCGTCCCGCAGTAGATCCGAGGCCGTGGGGACGCGTGTTAGGCACGGTCACGGTCGAGCAAAAGGCAATGCGCGTCGTCCTCAAGTCGATCGGCGGCAGCAGGGACTCGATACGAGCATCGTTGGAGTGGAGCAGGAGGCGTTGACGGGCGTCCCGCAGTCGATCCGAGGCCGTGGGGGACGCGTGTTAGGTACGGTCACGGTCGAGCGAAGGCAATGCGCGTCCGTCCCAGCGTTCATTAGCGGCAGTTGGGACCCGACACAAACATCGTTGGAGTGGAGCAGGAGGCGTTGGCGGGCGTCCCGCAGTCGATCTGGGGCCGTGGGGACGCGTGTTAGGCACGGTCACAGTCGAGCGAAGGCAATGCGCGTCCGTCCCAGCGTTCATTAGCGGCAGTTGGGACCCGACACGAACGTCGTTAGAGTGGAGCAGGAGGCGTTGGAAGGCGTGCCGCAGTCTATCAGAGGCAGTAGGGACGCGTGTAAGGCACGGTCACAATCGAGCAGATGGCAATGCGCGTCGTCCCGAAGTCAATCTGTGGCAGTTGGGACTCGACACGCGCATCGTTGGAGTGGAGCAGGAGGCGTTGGAGGGCGCCCCGCAGTCGGTCTGAGGCCGTATGGACGCGTGTGATGCGCGGTCACAGTCGAGCGAAGGCAATGCGCGTCGTCCCAGCGTCGATTCACGGCAGTGTTGACTCGACACGAGCATGGTTAGTGTGACGCGGGAGGCGCTGGAGGGCGTGCCGTAGTCGATCTGAGGCCGTGGGCACGCGTATTTGGCACGGTCACAGTCGAGTAGAAGGCAATGCGCGTCGTCCCCAAGTCGATTGGTAGCAGTGGGGACTCGACACGAGCGTCGTTAGAGTGGAGCAGGAGGCGCTGGCGGCCGTCCCGCAGTAGATCCGAGGCCGTGGGCACGCGTATTTGGCACGGTCACAGTCGAGCAGAAGGCAATGCGCGCCGTCCCCAAGTCGATTGGTAGCAGTGGGGACTCGACACGAGCGTCGTTAGAGTGGAGCAGGAGGCGTTGGCGGGCGTCCCGCAGTAGATCCGAGGCCGTGGGGACGCGTGTTAGGCACGGTCACAGTCGAGCAAAAGGCAATGCGCGTCGTCCCCAAGTCGATCGGCGGTAGTGGGGACTCGACACGAGCATCGTCGGAGTGAAGCAGGAGGCGTTGGAGGGCGTGCCGTAGTCGATTTGAGGCCGTGGGGACGCGTGTTGGGCACGGTCACAGTCGAGCAAAAGGCAATGCGCGTCGTCCTCAAGTCGATCGGCGGCAGTGGGGACTCGACACGAGCATCGTTGGAGTGGAGCAGGAGGCGTTGGCGGGCGTCCCGCAGTTGATCCGAGGCCGTGGGGACGCGTGTTAGGCACGGTCACAGTCGAGCGAAAGGCAATGCGCGTCGTCCCCAAGTCGTTCCGTGGCAGTGGAGACTCGACACGAGCATCGTTGGAGTGGAGCAGAAAACGTTGGCATGCGTCCCGCAGTCGATCCGCGGCGCGGGGACGCGTGTTAGGCACGGTCACAGTCGAGCAAAAGTCAATGCGCGTCATCCTAGCATCTTTCCACGGCAGTGTTTACCCGACTCGAGCATGGTTAGTGTGAAGCGGGAGGCGTTGGCGGGCGTGCCGCAGTCAATCCGAGGCCGTGGGAACGCGTGTAAGGCACGGTCATAGTCGAGCAAGAGGCAATGCGCGTCCGTCCCAGCGTCCATCAGCGGCAGTTGGGACCCGACACAAACATCGTTAGAGTGGAGCAGGAGGCTTTGGAGGGTGTGCTGTAGTCGATCTGGGGCTGTGAGGACGCGTGTTAGGCACGGGGTCACAGTCGAGCACAAGGCACCGCGCGTCGTCCCAGCGTCTTTCCACGGCAGTGTTTACTTGACACAAGCATGGTTAGTGCGAAACGGAAGGCGTCGGAAGGCGTGCTGCGGTCATTCTAAGGTCGTGGGGTCGCGTGTGAGGCGCGGTCACAATCGAATAGAAGGCAATGCGCGTCGTCCCCAAGTCGATCGGTGGCAGTGGGGACTCGACACGAGCGTCGTTAGAGTGGAGCAGAAGGCGTTGGAGGGCGTATCGCAGTCGATCCAAGGCCGTGGGGACGCGTGTTAGGCACGGTCACAGTCGAGCGAAAGGCAATGCGCGTCGTCCCCACGTCGTCCTGTGGCAGTGGGGACTCGACACGAGCATCGTTGAAGTGGAGCAGGAGGCATTGGAGGGCGTCCCGCAGTCGATCCGAGGCCGTGGGGACGCGTGTACACGTTCACAGTCGAGCGAAGGCAATGCGCGTCCGTCCCAGCGTTCATCAGCGGCAGTAGGGACCCGACACAAACATCGTTAGAGTGGTGCGGGAGGCGTTGGAGGGCGTGCCGTAGTCGATCTGAGGCCGCGGGGACGCGTGTGATGCACGGTCACAGTCGAGCAGGAGGCAATGCGCGTCGTCCCTAAGTCGATCCGTGGCAGTGGGGACTCGACACGAGCATCGTTGGAGTGGAGCGGGAGGCGTTGACGGGCGTCCCAAAGTCGATCCGAGGCCGTAGGGACGCGTGTTAGGCACGGTCACGGTCGAGCGAAGGCAATGCGCGTCCGTCCCAGCGTTCATCAGCGGCAGTAGAGACCCGACACAAACATCGTTAGAGTGGTGCGGGAGGCGTTGGAGGGCGTGCCCTACGGTAGTCGATCTGAGGCCGCGGGGACGCGTGTGATGCACGGTCACAGGCAAGCGAAGGCAATGCGGGTCCGTCCCAGCGTCGATCCACGGCGGTGTTGA
The DNA here is from genome assembly GCF_021901455.1 of Neodiprion lecontei. NCBI lineage: Eukaryota > Metazoa > Arthropoda > Insecta > Hymenoptera > Diprionidae > Neodiprion > Neodiprion lecontei. The sequence goes on from NW_025791834.1 coordinate 194,937, forward strand.
CTCGACGCGAGCATCGTTAGAGTGGAGCAGGAGGCATTGAAGAGCGTCCCGCAGTCTATCCGCGGCCGTGGGGACTCGTGTTAGGCACAGTCACAGTCGAGCAAAAGGCGATGCGCGTCGTCCCAGCGTCGATCCAGGGCACAGTGTTGACTTGTCACGAGCATCGTTGGAGAGGAGCAGGAGGCATCGTAGGGCGTCCCGCAGTCGATCCAAGGCCGTGGGGAGGCGTGTTAGGCACGGTCACAGTCGAGCGAAGGCAATGCGCGTCCGTCCCGGCGTTCATTAGCGGCAGTTGGGACCCGCACAAACATCGTCAGAGTGGAGCAGGAGGCGTTGGAAGGCGTGCTGCAGTCAGAGGCTGTAGGGACGCGTGTGAGGCACGGTCACAATCGAGCAGATGGCAATGCGCGTCGTCCCGAAGTCAATCTGTGGCAATTGGAACTCGACACGCGCATCGTTGGAGTGGAGCAGAAGGAGTTGGCAGGCGTCCCGCAGTCGATCCAAGGCCGCGGGGACGCGTGTGAGGCATGGTCACGGTCGAGCGAAGGCAATGTGCGTACGTCCCAGCGTTTATTAGCGGCAGTTGGGACTCGACACGCGCATCGTTGGAGTGGAGCAGGAGGCGTTGGAGGGCGCCCCGCAGTCGGTCTGAGGCCGTATGGACGCGTGTGATGCACGGTCACAGTCGAGCAGGAGGCAATGCGCGTCGTCCCTAAGTCGATCCGTGGCAGTGGGGACTCGACACGAGCATCGTTGGAGTGGAGCGGGAGGCGTTGGCGGGCGTCCCGCAGTAGATTCGAGGCCGTGGGGACGCGTGTTAGGCACGGTCACAGTCGAGCAAAGGGCGATGCGCGTCGTCCCAGCGTCGATCCACGGCAGTGTTGACTCGACACGCGCATCGTTGGAGTGAAGCAGGGGGCGTTGGCGGGCGTCCCGCAGTCGATCTGGGGCCGCGGGGACGCGTGTGGGGCACGGAGACAGTCGAGCAAAAGGCAATGCGCGTCGTCCCCAAGTAGATCGGCGGCAGTGGGGACTCGTCACGAGCATCGTCGGAGTGAAGCAGGAGGCGTTGGCGGGCGTCCCACAGTCGATCTGAGGCCGTGGGGACGCGTGTAAGGCACGGCCACAGGCGAGCAGAAGGCAACGCGCGTCGTCCCCAAGTCGATCAGTGGCAGTGGGGACTCGACACGAGCGTCGTTAGAGTGGAGCAGGAGGCGTTGGCGGGCGTCCCACAGTAGATCCGAGGCCGTGGGGACGCGTGTTAGGCACGGTCACGGTCGAGCAGAAGGCAATGCGCGTCGTCCTCAAGGCGATCGGCGGCAGCGGGGACTCGATACGAGCATCGTTGGAGTGGAGCAGGAGGCGTTGACGGGCGTCCCGCAATCAATCCGAGGCCGTGGGGGACGCGTGTTAGGTACGGTCACGGTCGAGCGAAGGCAATGCGCGTCCGTCCCAGCGTTCATTAGCGGCAGTTGGGACCCGACACAAACATCGTTGGAGTGGAGCAGGAGGCGTTGGCGGGCGTCCCGCAGTCGATCTGGGGCCGTGGGGACGCGTGTTAGGCACGGTCACAGTCGAGCGAAGGCAATGCGCGTCCGTCCCAGCGTTCATTAGCGGCAGTTGGGACCCGACACGAACGTCGTTAGAGTGGAGCAGGAGGCGTTGGAAGGCGTGCCGCAGTCTATCAGAGGCAGTAGGGACGCGTGTAAGGCACGGTCACAATCGAGCAGATGGCAATGCGCGTCGTCCCGAAGTCAATCTGTGGCAGTTGGGACTCGACACGCGCATCGTTGGAGTGGAGCAGGAGGCGTTGGAGGGCGCCCCGCAGTCGGTCTGAGGCCGTATGGACGCGTGTGATGCGCGGTCACAGTCGAGCGAAGGCAATGCGCGTCGTCCCAGCGTCGATTCACGGCAGTGTTGACTCGACACGAGCATGGTTAGTGTGACGCGGGAGGCGCTGGAGGGCGTGCCGTAGTCGATCTGAGGCCGTGGGCACGCGTATTTGGCACGGTCACAGTCGAGTAGAAGGCAATGCGCGTCGTCCCCAAGTCGATTGGTAGCAGTGGGGACTCGACACGAGCGTCGTTAGAGTGGAGCAGGAGGCGCTGGCGGCCGTCCCGCAGTAGATCCGAGGCCGTGGGCACGCGTATTTGGCACGGTCACAGTCGAGCAGAAGGCAATGCGCGCCGTCCCCAAGTCGATTGGTAGCAGTGGGGACTCGACACGAGCGTCGTTAGAGTGGAGCAGGAGGCGTTGGCGGGCGTCCCGCAGTAGATCCGAGGCCGTGGGGACGCGTGTTAGGCACGGTCACAGTCGAGCAAAAGGCAATGCGCGTCGTCCCCAAGTCGATCGGCGGTAGTGGGGACTCGACACGAGCATCGTCGGAGTGAAGCAGGAGGCGTTGGAGGGCGTGCCGTAGTCGATTTGAGGCCGTGGGGACGCGTGTTGGGCACGGTCACAGTCGAGCAAAAGGCAATGCGCGTCGTCCTCAAGTCGATCGGCGGCAGTGGGGACTCGACACGAGCATCGTTGGAGTGGAGCAGGAGGCGTTGGCGGGCGTCCCGCAGTTGATCCGAGGCCGTGGGGACGCGTGTTAGGCACGGTCACAGTCGAGCGAAAGGCAATGCGCGTCGTCCCCAAGTCGTTCCGTGGCAGTGGAGACTCGACACGAGCATCGTTGGAGTGGAGCAGAAAACGTTGGCATGCGTCCCGCAGTCGATCCGCGGCGCGGGGACGCGTGTTAGGCACGGTCACAGTCGAGCAAAAGTCAATGCGCGTCATCCTAGCATCTTTCCACGGCAGTGTTTACCCGACTCGAGCATGGTTAGTGTGAAGCGGGAGGCGTTGGCGGGCGTGCCGCAGTCAATCCGAGGCCGTGGGAACGCGTGTAAGGCACGGTCATAGTCGAGCAAGAGGCAATGCGCGTCCGTCCCAGCGTCCATCAGCGGCAGTTGGGACCCGACACAAACATCGTTAGAGTGGAGCAGGAGGCTTTGGAGGGTGTGCTGTAGTCGATCTGGGGCTGTGAGGACGCGTGTTAGGCACGGGGTCACAGTCGAGCACAAGGCACCGCGCGTCGTCCCAGCGTCTTTCCACGGCAGTGTTTACTTGACACAAGCATGGTTAGTGCGAAACGGAAGGCGTCGGAAGGCGTGCTGCGGTCATTCTAAGGTCGTGGGGTCGCGTGTGAGGCGCGGTCACAATCGAATAGAAGGCAATGCGCGTCGTCCCCAAGTCGATCGGTGGCAGTGGGGACTCGACACGAGCGTCGTTAGAGTGGAGCAGAAGGCGTTGGAGGGCGTATCGCAGTCGATCCAAGGCCGTGGGGACGCGTGTTAGGCACGGTCACAGTCGAGCGAAAGGCAATGCGCGTCGTCCCCACGTCGTCCTGTGGCAGTGGGGACTCGACACGAGCATCGTTGAAGTGGAGCAGGAGGCATTGGAGGGCGTCCCGCAGTCGATCCGAGGCCGTGGGGACGCGTGTACACGTTCACAGTCGAGCGAAGGCAATGCGCGTCCGTCCCAGCGTTCATCAGCGGCAGTAGGGACCCGACACAAACATCGTTAGAGTGGTGCGGGAGGCGTTGGAGGGCGTGCCGTAGTCGATCTGAGGCCGCGGGGACGCGTGTGATGCACGGTCACAGTCGAGCAGGAGGCAATGCGCGTCGTCCCTAAGTCGATCCGTGGCAGTGGGGACTCGACACGAGCATCGTTGGAGTGGAGCGGGAGGCGTTGACGGGCGTCCCAAAGTCGATCCGAGGCCGTAGGGACGCGTGTTAGGCACGGTCACGGTCGAGCGAAGGCAATGCGCGTCCGTCCCAGCGTTCATCAGCGGCAGTAGAGACCCGACACAAACATCGTTAGAGTGGTGCGGGAGGCGTTGGAGGGCGTGCCCTACGGTAGTCGATCTGAGGCCGCGGGGACGCGTGTGATGCACGGTCACAGGCAAGCGAAGGCAATGCGGGTCCGTCCCAGCGTCGATCCACGGCGGTGTTGACTCGACGCGAGCATCGTTAGAGTGGAGCAGGAGGCATTGAAGAGCGTCCCGCAGTCTATCCGCGGCCGTGGGGACTCGTGTTAGGCACAGTCACAGTCGAGCAAAAGGCGATGCGCGTCGTCCCAGCGTCGATCCAGGGCACAGTGTTGACTTGTCACGAGCATCGTTGGAGAGGAGCAGGAGGCATCGTAGGGCGTCCCGCAGTCGATCCAAGGCCGTGGGGAGGCGTGTTAGGCACGGTCACAGTCGAGCGAAGGCAATGCGCGTCCGTCCCGGCGTTCATTAGCGGCAGTTGGGACCCGCACAAACATCGTCAGAGTGGAGCAGGAGGCGTTGGAAGGCGTGCTGCAGTCAGAGGCTGTAGGGACGCGTGTGAGGCACGGTCACAATCGAGCAGATGGCAATGCGCGTCGTCCCGAAGTCAATCTGTGGCAATTGGAACTCGACACGCGCATCGTTGGAGTGGAGCAGAAGGAGTTGGCAGGCGTCCCGCAGTCGATCCAAGGCCGCGGGGACGCGTGTGAGGCATGGTCACGGTCGAGCGAAGGCAATGTGCGTACGTCCCAGCGTTTATTAGCGGCAGTTGGGACTCGACACGCGCATCGTTGGAGTGGAGCAGGAGGCGTTGGAGGGCGCCCCGCAGTCGGTCTGAGGCCGTATGGACGCGTGTGATGCACGGTCACAGTCGAGCAGGAGGCAATGCGCGTCGTCCCTAAGTCGATCCGTGGCAGTGGGGACTCGACACGAGCATCGTTGGAGTGGAGCGGGAGGCGTTGGCGGGCGTCCCGCAGTAGATTCGAGGCCGTGGGGACGCGTGTTAGGCACGGTCACAGTCGAGCAAAGGGCGATGCGCGTCGTCCCAGCGTCGATCCACGGCAGTGTTGACTCGACACGCGCATCGTTGGAGTGAAGCAGGGGGCGTTGGCGGGCGTCCCGCAGTCGATCTGGGGCCGCGGGGACGCGTGTGGGGCACGGAGACAGTCGAGCAAAAGGCAATGCGCGTCGTCCCCAAGTAGATCGGCGGCAGTGGGGACTCGTCACGAGCATCGTCGGAGTGAAGCAGGAGGCGTTGGCGGGCGTCCCACAGTCGATCTGAGGCCGTGGGGACGCGTGTAAGGCACGGCCACAGGCGAGCAGAAGGCAACGCGCGTCGTCCCCAAGTCGATCAGTGGCAGTGGGGACTCGACACGAGCGTCGTTAGAGTGGAGCAGGAGGCGTTGGCGGGCGTCCCACAGTAGATCCGAGGCCGTGGGGACGCGTGTTAGGCACGGTCACGGTCGAGCAGAAGGCAATGCGCGTCGTCCTCAAGGCGATCGGCGGCAGCGGGGACTCGATACGAGCATCGTTGGAGTGGAGCAGGAGGCGTTGACGGGCGTCCCGCAATCAATCCGAGGCCGTGGGGGACGCGTGTTAGGTACGGTCACGGTCGAGCGAAGGCAATGCGCGTCCGTCCCAGCGTTCATTAGCGGCAGTTGGGACCCGACACAAACATCGTTGGAGTGGAGCAGGAGGCGTTGGCGGGCGTCCCGCAGTCGATCTGGGGCCGTGGGGACGCGTGTTAGGCACGGTCACAGTCGAGCAAAAGGCAATGCGCGTCGTCCTCAAGTCGATCGGCGGCAGTGGGGACTCGACACGAGCATCGTTTGAGTGGAGCAGGAGGCGTTGGCGGGCGTCCCGCAGTTGATCCGAGGCCGTGGGGACGCGTGTTAGGCACGGTCACAGTCGAGCAGATGGCAATGCGCGTCGTCCCGAAGTCAATCTGTGGCAGTTGGGACTCGACACGCGCATCGTTGGAGTGGAGCAGGAGGCTTTGGAGGGCGCCCCGCAGTCGGTCTGAGGCCGTATGGACGCGTGTGATGCACGGTCACAGTCGAGCGAAAGCAATGCGCGTCGTCCCAGCGTCGATTCACGGCAGTGTTGACTCGACACGAGCATGGTTAGTGTGACGCGGGAGGCGTTGGAGGGCGTGCCGTAGTCGATCTGAGGCCGTGGGCACGCGTATTTGGCACGGTCACAGTCGAGTAGAAGGCAATGCGCGTCGTCCCCAAGTCGATTGGTAGCAGTGGGGACTCGACACGAGCGTCGTTAGAGTGGAGCAGGAGGCGTTGGAGGGCGTGCCGTAGTCGATCTGAGGCCGTGGGGACGCGTGTTGGGCACGGTGACAGTCGAGCAAAAGGCAATGCGCGTCGTCCTCAAGTCGATCGGCGGCAGTGGGGACTCGACACGAGCATCGTTGGAGTGGAGCAGGAGGCGTTGGCATGCGTCCCGCAGTCGATCCGCGGCGCGGGGACGCGTGTTAGGCACGGTCACAGTCGAGCGAAAGTCAATGCGCGTCATCCTAGCATCTTTCCACGGCAGTGTTCACCCGACTTGAGCATGGTTAGCGTGAAGCGGGAGGCGTTGGCGGGCGTGCCGCAGTCAATCCGAGGCCGTGGGAACGCGTGTAAGGCACGGTCATAGTCGAGCAAGAGGCAATGCGCGTCCGTCCCAGCGTCCATCAGCGGCAGTTGGGACCCGACACAAACATCGTTAGAGTGGAGCAGGAGGCTTTGGAGGGCGTGCTGTAGTCGATCTGGGGCTGTGAGGACGCGTGTTAGGCACGGGGTCACAGTCGAGCACAAGGCACCGCGCGTCGTCCCAGCGTCTTTCCACGGCAGTGTTTACTTGACACAAGCATGGTTAGTGCGAAACGGAAGGCGTCGGAAGGCGTGCTGCGGTCATTCTAAGGTCGTGGGGTCGCGTGTGAGGCGCGGTCACAATCGAATAGAAGGCAATGCGCGTCGTCCCAAAGTCGATCGGTGGCAGTGGGGACTCGACACGAGCGTCGTTAGAGTGGAGCAGAAGGCGTTGGAGGGCGTCCCGCAGTCGATCCGAGGTCGTGGGGACGCGTGTTAGGCACGGTCACAGTCGAGAGAAAGGCAATGCGCGTCGTCCCCACGTCGTCCCGTGGCAGTGGGGACTCGACACGAGCATCGTTGAAGTGGAGCGGGAGGCATTGGAGGGCGTCCCGCAGTCGATCCGAGGCCGTGGGGACGCGTGGACACGTTCACAGTCGAGCAGGAGGCAATGCGCGTCGTCCCCAAGTCGATCAGTGGCTGTGGGGACTCGACACGAGCATCGTTGGACTGGAGCTAGAGAGGTCGGAGGGCGTGCCGTAGTCGATCTGAGGCCCTGGGGACGCGTGTTAGGCACGGTCGCGGTCGAGCGAAGGCAATGCGCGTCCGTCCCAGCGTTCATCAGCGGCAGTAGGGACCCGACACAAACATCGTTAGAGTGGTGCGGGAGGCGTTGGAGGGCGTGCCGTAGTCGATCTGAGGCCGCGGGGACGCGTGTGATGCACGGTCACAGTCGAGCAGGAGGCAATGCGCGTCGTCCCTAAGTCGATCCGTGGCAGTGGGGACTCGACACGAGCATCGTTGGAGTGGAGCGGGAGGCGTTGACGGGCGTCCCAAAGTCGATCCGAGGCCGTAGGGACGCTTGTTAGGCACGGTCATAGTCGAGCAAGAGGCGATTCGCGACCGTCCCAGCGTCCATCAGCGGCAGTTGGGACCCGACACAAACATCGTTAGAGTGGAGCAGGAGGCATTGGAGGGCGTCCCGTAGTCGATCCAAGGCCGTGGGGACGCGTGTTAGGCTCGGTCACAGTCGAGCGAAAGGCAATGCGCGTCGTCCCCAAGTCGTTCCGTGGCAGTGGGGACTCGACACGAGCATCGTTGGAGTGGAGCGGGAGGCGTTGGCGGGCGTCCCGCAGTCGATCCGAGGCCGTGGGGACGCGTGTGAGGTACGGTCACAGTCGAGCGAAGGCAATGCGCGTCCGTCCCAGCGTCGATCCACGGCGGTGTTGACTTGACGCGAGCATCGTTGTAGTGGAGCAGGAGGCATTGGAGGGCGTGCTGTAGTCGATCTGGGGCTGTGAGGACGCGTGTTAGGCACGGGGTCACAGTCGAGCACAAGGCACCGCGCGTCGTCCCAGCGTCTTTCCACGGCAGTGTTTACTCGACACGAGCATGGTTAGTGCGAAGCGGGAGGCGTTGGCGGGCGTGCCGCAGTCAATCTGAGGCCGTGGGAACGCGTGTAAGGCACGGTCATAGTCGAGCAAGAGGCAATGCGCGTCCGTCTCAGCGTCCATCAGCGGCAGTGAGGACCCGACACAAACATCGTTAGAGTGGAGCAGGAGTCGTTGGTGGGCGTGCCGTAGTCGATCCAGGGCCGTGGGGACGCCTGTGGAGCACGGAGACAGTCGAGCAAAAGGCAATGCGCGTCGTCTCAGCGTCGATCCACGGCGGTGTTGACTTGACGCGAGCATGGTTGGAGTTTAGCAGGAGTCATTGGCGGGCGTCCCGCAGTCGATCCGAGGCCGTGGGGACGCGTGTTAGTCACGGTCACAGTCGAGCGAAGGCAATGCGCGTCGTGCCCAAGTCGATCCGTGGCAGTGGGAACTCGACACGAGCGTCGTTGGAGTGGAGCGGGAGGCGTTGGCGGGCGTCCCGCAGTCGATCCGAGGCCGTGGGAACGCGTGTGAGGTACGGTCACAGTCGAGCGAAGGCAATGCGCGTCCGTCCCAGCGTCGATCCACGGCGGTGTTGACTTGACGCGAGCATCGTTGGAGTGGAGCAGGAGGCATTGGAGGGCGTGCTGTAGTCGATCTGGGGCTGTGAGGACGCGTGTTAGGCACGGGGTCACAGTCGAGCACAAGGCACCGCGCGTCGTCCCAGCGTCTTTCCACGGCAGTGTTTACTCGACACGAGCATGGTTAGTGCGAAGCAGGAGGCGTTGGAGGGCGTGCCGTAGTCTATCTGAGGCCGTGGGGACGCGGATTAGGCACGGTCACAATCGAGCAGAAGGCAATCCGCTTCGTCCCAAAGTCGATCAGCGGCAGTTGGGACGCGACCCGAGCATCGTTAGAGTGAGGCAGGAGTCGTTGGAGGGCGTGCCGTAGTCGATCTGGGGCCGTGGGGACGCCTGTGGAGCACGGAGACAGTCGAGCAAAAGGCGATGCGCGTCGTCCCAGCGTCGATCCACGGCAGTGTTGACTTGTCACGAGCATCGTTGGAGAGGAGCAGGAGGCATTGTAGGGCGTCCCGCAGTCGATCCAAGGCCGAGGGGAGGCGTGTTAGGCACGGTCACAGTCGAGCGAAGGCACTGCGCGTCGTCCCAGCGTCGATCCACGGCAGAGTTGACTTGTCACGAGCATCGTTGGAGTGGAGCAGAAGGCATTGGCGAGAGTCCCGCAGTCAATCCGAGGCCGTGGGGACGCGTGTTGGGCACGGTCGCGGTCGAGCAAAAGGCAATGCGCGTCGTCCTCAAGTCGATCGGCGGCGGCGGGGACTCGATACGAGCATCGTTGGAGTGGAGCAGAAGGCGATGACGGGCGTCCCGCAGTCGATCCGAGGCCGTGGGGACGCGTGTTAGGCACGGTCATGGTCGAGCAAGAGGCGATTCGCGTCCGTCCCAGCGTCCATCAGCGGCAGTTGGGACCCGACACAAACATCGTTAGAGTGGAGCAGGAGGCATTGGAGCGCGTACCGTAGTCGATCCGAGGCCGTGGGGACGCGTGTTAGGCTCGGTCACAGTAGAGCAGAAGGCAATGCGCGTCGTCCCCAAGTCGATCAGTGGCAGTGGGGACTCGACACGAGCGTCGTTGGAGTGGGGCAGGAGGCGTTGGAGGGCGTGCCGTAGTCGATCCAAGGCCGTGGGGAGGCGTGTTAGGCACGGTCACAGTCGAGCGAAAGGCAATGCGCGTCGTCCCCAAGTCGTTCCGTGGCAGTGGGGACTCGACACGAGCATCGTTCGAGTGGAGCAGGAGGCGTTGACGGGCGTCCCGCAGTCTATCTGAGGCCGTGATGACGCGTGTGAGGCACGGTCACGGTCGAGCGAAGGCAATGTGCGTCCGTCCCAGCGTTTATTAGCGGCAGTTGGGACTCGACACGCGCATCGTTGGAGTGGAGCAGGGGGCGTTGGAGGGCGTCCCGCAATCGATCCGAGGCCGTGGGGACGCGTGTACACGTTCACAGTTGAGCAGGAGGCAATGCGCGTCGTCCCCAAGTCGATCAGTGGCTGTGGGGACTCGACACGAGCATCGTTAGAGTGGTGCAGGAGTCGTTGGTGGGCGTGCCGTAGTCGATCCGGGGCCGTGGGGACGCCTGTGGAGCACGGAGACAGTCGAGCAAAAGGCAATGCGCGTCGTCCCAGCGTCGATTCACGGCGGTGTTGACTTGACGCGAGCATGGTTGGAGTTTAGCAGGAGTCATTGGCGGGCGTCCCGCAGTCGATCCGAGGCCGTGGGGACGCGTGTTAGTCACGGTCACAGTCGAGCGAAGGCAACGCGCGTTGTGCCCAAGTCGATCCGTGGCAGTGGGGACTCGACACGAGCATCGTTGGAGTGGAGCAGGAGGCGTTGACGGGCGTCCCGCAGTCGATCCGAGGCCGTGGGGACGCGTGTTAGACACGGTCGAGCGAAGGCAATGCGCGTTCGTCCCAGCGCTCATTAGCGGCAGTTGGGACCCGACACAAACATCGTTAGAGTGGAGCAGGAGGCGTTGGAAGGCGTGCAGCAGTCTATCAGAGGCAGTAGGGACGCGTGTAAGGCACGGTCACAATCAAGCAGATGGCAATGCGCGTCGTCCTGAAGTCAATCCGTGGCAGTAGGGACTCGACACGCGCATCGTTGGAGTGGAGCAGAAGGCATTACGGGGCGTCCCCAAGTCGATCAGTGGCAGTGAGGACTCGACACGAGCATCGTTAGAGTGGAGCTAGAGGCGTCGGAGGGCGTGTCGTAGTCGATCTGAGGCCCTGGGGACGCGTGTGAGGCACGGTGACAGTCGAGCAGAAGGCAATGCGCGTCGTCCCCACGTCGTCCCGTGGCAGTGGGGACTCGACACGAGCATCGTTGAAGTGGAGCAGGAGGCATTGGAGGGCGTCCCGCAGTCGATCCGAGGCCGTGGGGACGCGTGTACACGTTCACAGTCGAGCAGGAGGCAATGCGCGTCGTCCCCAAGTCGATCAGTGGCAGTGGGGACTCGACACGAGCGTCGTTAGAGTGGAGCAGGAGGCGTTGGAGGGCGTGCCGTAGTCTATCTGAGGCCGTGGGGACGCGGATTAGGCACGGTCACAATCGAGCAGAAGGCAATGCGCGTCGTCGTCAAGTCGATCAGTGGCAGTGGGGACTTGACAGGAGCATCGTTAGAGTGGAGCCAGAGGCGTCGGAGGGCGTGCCGTAGTCGATCGGAGGCCCTGGGGACGCGTTGTGGGGCACGGTGACAGTCGAGCAGAAGGCAATGCGCGTCGTCCCCACGTCGTCCCGTGGCAGTGGGGACTCGACACGAGCATCGTTGAAGTGGAGCAGGAGGCATTGGAGGGCGTCCCGCAGTCGATCCGAGGCCGTGGGGACTCGTGTTAGGCACGGTCACAGTCGAGCAAAAGGCGATGCGCGTCGTCCCAGCGTCGATCCACGGCACAGTGTTGACTTGTCACGAGCATCGTTGGAGAGGAGCAGGAGGCATCGTAGGGCGTCCCGCAGTCGATCCAAGGCCGTGAGGAGGCGTGTTAGGCACGGTCACAGTCGAGCGAAGGCAATGCGCGTCCGTCCCGGCGTTCATTAGCGGCAGTTGGGACCCGCACAAACATCGTCAGAGTGGAGCAGGAGGCGTTGGAAGGCGTGCTGCAGTCAGAGGCTGTAGGGACGCGTGTGAGGCACGGTCACGATCGAGCAGATGGCAATGCGCGTCGTCCTGAAGTCAATCTGTGGCAATTTGGACTCGACACGCGCATCGTTGGAGTGAAGCACGAGGCATTAGGGGCGTCCCGCAGTCGATCCGAGGCCGTGTGGACGCGTGTTGGGCACGGTCACAGGCGAGCAGGAGGCAATGCGCGTCGTCCCCACGTCGTTCCGTGGCAGTGGGGACTCGACACGAGCATCGTAGGAGTGGAGCAGAAGGCGTTGGCAGGCGTCCCGCAGTCGATCCAAGGCCGCGGGGACGCGTGTGAGGCATGGTCACGGTCGAGCGAAGGCAATGTGCGTACGTCCCAGCGTTTATTAGCGGCAGTTGGGACTCGACACGCGCATCGTTGGAGTGGAGCGGGAGGCGTTGGCGGGCGTCCCGCAGTAGATTCAAGGCCGTGGGGACGCGTGTTAGGCACGGTCACAGTCGAGCAAAGGGCGATGCGCGTCGTCCCAGCGTCGATCCACGGCAGTGTTGACTCGACACGCGCATCGTTGGAGTGAAGCAGGGGGCGTTGGCGGGCGTCCCGCAGTCGATCTGGGGCCGCGGGGACGCGTGTGGGGCACGGAGACAGTCGAGCAAAAGGCAATGCGCGTCGTCCCCAAGTAGATCGGCGGCAGTGGGGACTCGTCACGAGCATCGTCGGAGTGAAGCAGGAGGCGTTGGCGGGCGTCCCACAGTCGATCTGAGGCCGTGGGGACGCGTGTAAGGCACGGTCACAGGCGAGCAGAAGGCAACGCGCGTCGTCCCCAAGTCGATCAGTGGCAGTGGGGACTCGACACGAGCGTCGTTAGAGTGGAGCAGGAGGCGTTGTCGGGCGTCCCGCAGTAGATCCGAGGCCGTGGGGACGCGTGTTAGGCACGGTCACGGTCGAGCAAAAGGCAATGCGCGTCGTCCTCAAGTCGATCGGCGGCAGCAGGGACTCGATACGAGCATCGTTGGAGTGGAGCAGGAGGCGTTGACGGGCGTCCCGCAGTCGATCCGAGGCCGTGGGGGACGCGTGTTAGGTACGGTCACGGTCGAGCGAAGGCAATGCGCGTCCGTCCCAGCGTTCATTAGCGGCAGTTGGGACCCGACACAAACATCGTTGGAGTGGAGCAGGAGGCGTTGGCGGGCGTCCCGCAGTCGATCTGGGGCCGTGGGGACGCGTGTTAGGCACGGTCACAGTCGAGCGAAGGCAATGCGCGTCCGTCCCAGCGTTCATTAGCGGCAGTTGGGACCCGACACGAACGTCGTTAGAGTGGAGCAGGAGGCGTTGGAAGGCGTGCCGCAGTCTATCAGAGGCAGTAGGGACGCGTGTAAGGCACGGTCACAATCGAGCAGATGGCAATGCGCGTCGTCCCGAAGTCAATCTGTGGCAGTTGGGACTCGACACGCGCATCGTTGGAGTGGAGCAGGAGGCGTTGGAGGGCGCCCCGCAGTCGGTCTGAGGCCGTATGGACGCGTGTGATGCGCGGTCACAGTCGAGCGAAGGCAATGCGCGTCGTCCCAGCGTCGATTCACGGCAGTGTTGACTCGACACGAGCATGGTTAGTGTGACGCGGGAGGCGCTGGAGGGCGTGCCGTAGTCGATCTGAGGCCGTGGGCACGCGTATTTGGCACGGTCACAGTCGAGTAGAAGGCAATGCGCGTCGTCCCCAAGTCGATTGGTAGCAGTGGGGACTCGACACGAGCGTCGTTAGAGTGGAGCAGGAGGCGCTGGCGGCCGTCCCGCAGTAGATCCGAGGCCGTGGGCACGCGTATTTGGCACGGTCACAGTCGAGCAGAAGGCAATGCGCGCCGTCCCCAAGTCGATTGGTAGCAGTGGGGACTCGACACGAGCGTCGTTAGAGTGGAGCAGGAGGCGTTGGCGGGCGTCCCGCAGTAGATCCGAGGCCGTGGGGACGCGTGTTAGGCACGGTCACAGTCGAGCAAAAGGCAATGCGCGTCGTCCCCAAGTCGATCGGCGGTAGTGGGGACTCGACACGAGCATCGTCGGAGTGAAGCAGGAGGCGTTGGAGGGCGTGCCGTAGTCGATTTGAGGCCGTGGGGACGCGTGTTGGGCACGGTCACAGTCGAGCAAAAGGCAATGCGCGTCGTCCTCAAGTCGATCGGCGGCAGTGGGGACTCGACACGAGCATCGTTGGAGTGGAGCAGGAGGCGTTGGCGGGCGTCCCGCAGTTGATCCGAGGCCGTGGGGACGCGTGTTAGGCACGGTCACAGTCGAGCGAAAGGCAATGCGCGTCGTCCCCAAGTCGGTCCGTGGCAGTGGAGACTCGACACGAGCATCGTTGGAGTGGAGCAGAAAACGTTGGCATGCGTCCCGCAGTCGATCCGCGGCGCGGGGACGCGTGTTAGGCACGGTCACAGTCGAGCAAAAGTCAATGCGCGTCATCCTAGCATCTTTCCACGGCAGTGTTTACCCGACTCGAGCATGGTTAGTGTGAAGCGGGAGGCGTTGGCGGGCGTGCCGCAGTCAATCCGAGGCCGTGGGAACGCGTGTAAGGCACGGTCATAGTCGAGCAAGAGGCAATGCGCGTCCGTCCCAGCGTCCATCAGCGGCAGTTGGGACCCGACACAAACATCGTTAGAGTGGAGCAGGAGGCTTTGGAGGGTGTGCTGTAGTCGATCTGGGGCTGTGAGGACGCGTGTTAGGCACGGGGTCACAGTCGAGCACAAGGCACCGCGCGTCGTCCCAGCGTCTTTCCACGGCAGTGTTTACTTGACACAAGCATGGTTAGTGCGAAACGGAAGGCGTCGGAAGGCGTGCTGCGGTCATTCTAAGGTCGTGGGGTCGCGTGTGAGGCGCGGTCACAATCGAATAGAAGGCAATGCGCATCGTCCCCAAGTCGATCGGTGGCAGTGGGGACTCGACACGAGCGTCGTTAGAGTGGAGCAGAAGGCGTTGGAGGGCGTCCCGCAGTCGATCCAAGGCCGTGGGGACGCGTGTTAGGCACGGTCACAGTCGAGCGAAAGGCAATGCGCGTCGTCCCCACGTCGTCCTGTGGCAGTGGGGACTCGACACGAGCATCGTTGAAGTGGAGCAGGAGGCATTGGAGGGCGTCCCGCAGTCGATCCGAGGCCGTGGGGACGCGTGTACACGTTCACAGTCGAGCGAAGGCAATGCGCGTCCGTCCCAGCGTTCATCAGCGGCAGTAGGGACCCGACACAAACATCGTTAGAGTGGTGCGGGAGGCGTTGGAGGGCGTGCCGTAGTCGATCTGAGGCCGCGGGGACGCGTGTGATGCACGGTCACAGTCGAGCAGGAGGCAATGCGCGTCGTCCCTAAGTCGATCCGTGGCAGTGGGGACTCGACACGAGCATCGTTGGAGTGGAGCGGGAGGCGTTGACGGGCGTCCCAAAGTCGATCCGAGGCCGTAGGGACGCGTGTTAGGCACGGTCACGGTCGAGCGAAGGCAATGCGCGTCCGTCCCAGCGTTCATCAGCATCAGTAGGGACCCGACACAAACATCGTTAGAGTGGTGCGGGAGGCGTTGGAGGGCGTGCCCTACGGTAGTCGATCTGAGGCCGCGGGGACGCGTGTGATGCACGGTCACAGTCAAGCGAAGGCAATGCGGGTCCGTCCCAGCGTCGATCCACGGCGGTGTTGACTCGACGCGAGCATCGTTAGAGTGGAGCAGGAGGCATTGGAGAGCGTCCCGCAGTCTATCCGCGGCCGTGGGGACTCGTGTTAGGCACAGTCACAGTCGAGCAAAAGGCGATGCGCGTCGTCCCAGCGTCGATCCAGGGCACAGTGTTGACTTGTCACGAGCATCGTTGGAGAGGAGCAGGAGGCATCGTAGGGCGTCCCGCAGTCGATCCAAGGCCGTGGGTAGGCGTGTTAGGCACGGTCACAGTCGAGCGAAGGCAATGCGCGTCCGTCCCGGCGTTCGTTAGCGGCAGTTGGGACCCGCACAAACATCGTCAGAGTGGAGCAGGAGGCGTTGGAAGGCGTGCTGCAGTCAGAGGCTGTAGGGACGCGTGTGAGGCACGGTCACAATCGAGCAGATGGCAATGCGCGTCGTCCCGAAGTCAATCTGTGGCAATTGGGACTCGACACGCGCATCGTTGGAGTGGAGCAGAAGGAGTTGGCAGGCGTCCCGCAGTCGATCCAAGGCCGCGGGGACGCGTGTGAGGCATGGTCACGGTCGAGCGAAGGCAATGTGCGTACGTCCCAGCGTTTATTAGCGGCAGTTGGGACTCGACACGCGCATCGTTGGAGTGGAGCAGGAGGCGTTGGAGGGCGCCCCGCAGTCGGTCTGAGGCCGTATGGACGCGTGTGATGCACGGTCACAGTCGAGCAGGAGGCAATGCGCGTCGTCCCTAAGTCGATCCGTGGCAGTGGGGACTCGACACGAGCATCGTTGGAGTGGAGCGGGAGGCGTTGGCGGGCGTCCCGCAGTAGATTCGAGGCCGTGGGGACGCGTGTTAGGCACGGTCACAGTCGAGCAAAGGGCGATGCGCGTCGTCCCAGCGTCGATCCACGGCAGTGTTGACTCGACACGCGCAACGTTGGAGTGAAGCAGGGGGCGTTGGCGGGCGTCCCGCAGTCGATCTGGGTCCGCGGGGACGCGTGTGGGGCACGGAGACAGTCGAGCAAAAGGCAATGCGCGTCGTCCCCAAGTAGATCGGCGGCAGTGGGGACTCGTCACGAGCATCGTCGGAGTGAAGCAGGAGGCGTTGGCGGGCGTCCCACAGTCGATCTGAGGCCGTGGGGACGCGTGTAAGGCACGGCCACAGGCGAGCAGAAGGCAACGCGCGTCGTCCCCAAGTCGATCAGTGGCAGTGGGGACTCGACACGAGCGTCGTTAGAGTGGAGCAGGAGGCGTTGGCGGGCGTCCCGCAGTAGATCCGAGGCCGTGGGGACGCGTGTTAGGCACGGTCACGGTCGAGCAAAAGGCAATGCGCGTCGTCCTCAAGGCGATCGGCGGCAGCGGGGACTCGATACGAGCATCGTTGGAGTGGAGCAGGAGGCGTTGACGGGCGTCCCGCAGTCGATCCGAGGCCGTGGGGGACGCGTGTTAGGTACGGTCACGGTCGAGCAAAGGCAATGCGCGTCCGTCCCAGCGTTCATTAGCGGCAGTTGGGACCCGACACAAACATCGTTGGAGTGGAGCAGGAGGCGTTGGCGGGCGTCCCGCAGTCGATCTGGGGCCGTGGGGACGCGTGTTAGGCACGGTCACAGTCGAGCAAAAGGCAATGCGCGTCGTCCTCAAGTCGATCGGCGGCAGTGGGGACTCGACACGAGCATCGTTTGAGTGGAGCAGGAGGCGTTGGCGGGCGTCCCGCAGTTGATCCGAGGCCGTGGGGACGCGTGTTAGGCACGGTCACAGTCGAGCAGATGGCAATGCGCGTCGTCCCGAAGTCAATCTGTGGCAGTTGGGACTCGACACGCGCATCGTTGGAGTGGAGCAGGAGGGTTTGGAGGGCGCCCCGCAGTCGGTCTGAGGCCGTATGGACGCGTGTGATGCACGGTCACAGTCGAGCGAAAGCAATGCGCGTCGTCCCAGCGTCGATTCACGGCAGTGTTGACTCGACACGAGCATGGTTAGTGTGACGCGGGAGGCGTTGGAGGGCGTGCCGTAGTCGATCTGAGGCCGTGGGCACGCGTATTTGGCACGGTCACAGTCGAGTAGAAGGCAATGCGCGTCGTCCCCAAGTCGATTGGTAGCAGTGGGGACTCGACACGAGCGTCGTTAGAGTGGAGCAGGAGGCGTTGGAGGGCGTGCCGTAGTCGATCTGAGGCCGTGGGGACGCGTGTTGGGCACGGTCACAGTCGAGCAAAAGGCAATGCGCGTCGTCCTCAAGTCGATCGGCGGCAGTGGGGACTCGACACGAGCATCGTTGGAGTGGAGCAGGAGGCGTTGGCATGCGTCCCGCAGTCGATCCGCGGCGCGGGGACGCGTGTTAGGCACGGTCACAGTCGAGCAAAAGTCAATGCGCGTCATCCTAGCATCTTTCCACGGCAGTGTTCACCCGACTTGAGCATGGTTAGCGTGAAGCGGGAGGCGTTGGCGGGCGTGCCGCAGTCAATCCGAGGCCGTGGGAACGCGTGTAAGGCACGGTCATAGTCGAGCAAGAGGCAATGCGCGTTCGTCCCAGCGTCCATCAGCGGCAGTTGGGACCCGACACAAACATCGTTAGAGTGGAGCAGGAGGCTTTGGAGGGCGTGCTGTAGTCGATCTGGGGCTGTGAGGACGCGTGTTAGGCACGGGGTCACAGTCGAGCACAAGGCACCGCGCGTCGTCCCAGCGTCTTTCCACGGCAGTGTTTACTTGACACAAGCATGGTTAGTGCGAAACGGAAGGCGTCGGAAGGCGTGCTGCGGTCATTCTAAGGTCGTGGGGTCGCGTGTGAGGCGCGGTCACAATCGAATAGAAGGCAATGCGCGTCGTCCCAAAGTCGATCGGTGGCAGTGGGGACTCGACACGAGCGTCGTTAGAGTGGAGCAGAAGGCGTTGGAGGGCGTCCCGCAGTCGATCCGAGGTCGTGGGGACGCGTGTTAGGCACGGTCACAGTCGAGCGAAAGGCAATGCGCGTCGTCCCCACGTCGTCCCGTGGCAGTGGGGACTCGACACGAGCATCGTTGAAGTGGAGCGGGAGGCATTGGAGGGCGTCCCGCAGTCGATCCGAGGCCGTGGGGACGCGTGGACACGTTCACAGTCGAGCAGGAGGCAATGCGCGTCGTCCCCAAGTCGATCAGTGGCTGTGGGGACTCGACACGAGCATCGTTGGAGTGGAGCTAGAGAGGTCGGAGGGCGTGCCGTAGTCGATCTGAGGCCCTGGGGACGCGTGTTAGGCACGGTCGCGGTCGAGCGAAGGCAATGCGCGTCCGTCCCAGCGTTCATCAGCGGCAGTAGGGACCCGACACAAACATCGTTAGAGTGGTGCGGGAGGCGTTGGAGGGCGTGCCGTAGTCGATCTGAGGCCGCGGGGACGCGTGTTAGGCTCGGTCACAGTCGAGCGGAAGGCAATGCGCGTCGTCCCCAAGTCGTTCCGTGGCAGTGGGGACTCGACACGAGCATCGTTGGAGTGGAGCGGGAGGCGTTGGCGGGCGTCCCGCAGTCGATCCGAGGCCGTGGGGACGCGTGTGAGGTACGGTCACAGTCGAGCGAAGGCAATGCGCGTCCGTCCCAGCGTCGATCCACGGCGGTGTTGACTTGACGCGAGCATCAATGGAGTGGAGCAGGAGGCTTCGGAGGGCGTGCTGTAGTCGATCTGGGGCTGTGAGGACGCGTGTTAGGCACGGGGTCACAGTCGAGCACAAGGCACCGCGCGTCGTCCCAGCGTCTTTCCACGGCAGTGTTTACTCGACACGAGCATGGTTAGTGCGAAGCGGGAGGCGTTGGCGGGCGTGCCGCAGTCAATCTGAGGCCGTGGGAACGCGTGTAAGGCACGGTCATAGTCGAGCAAGAGGCAATGCGCGTCCGTCTCAGCGTCCATCAGCGGCAGTTAGGACCCGACACAAACATCGTTAGAGTGGAGCAGGAGTCGTTGGTGGGCGTGCCGTAGTCGATCCGGGGCCGTGGGGACGCCTGTGGAGCACGGTTACAGTCGAGCAGGAGGCACTGCGCGTCGTCCCAGCGTCGATCCACGGCAGAGTTGACTTGTCACGAGCATCGTTGGAGTGGAGCAGGAGGCATTGGCGGGTGTCCCGCAGTCGATCCGAGGCCGTGGGGACGCGTGTTAGGCACGGTCACAGTCGAGCGAAGGCAATGCGGGTCCGTCCCAGCGTCGATCCACGGCGGTGTTGACTCGACGCGAGCATCGTTAGAGTGGAGCAGGAGGCATTGGAGAGCGTCCCGCAGTCTATCCGCGGCCGTGGGGACTCGTGTTAGGCACGGTCACAGTCGAGCAAAAGGCGATGCGCGTCGTCCCAGCGTCGATCCACGGCACAGTGTTGGCTTGTCACGAGCATCGTTGGAGAGGAGCAGGAGGCATCGTAGGGCGTCCCGCAGTCGATCCAAGGCCGTGAGGAGGCGTGTTAGGCACGGTCACAGTCGAGCGAAGGCAATGCGCGTCCGTCCCGGCGTTCATTAGCGGCAGTTGGGACCGGCACAAACATCGTCAGAGTGGAGCAGGAGGCGTTGGAAGGCGTGCTGCAGTCAGAGGCTGTAGGGACGCGTGTGAGGCACGGTCACGATCGAGCAGATGGCAATGCGCGTCGTCCTGAAGTCAATCTGTGGCAATTTGGACTCGACACGCGCATCGTTGGTGTGGAGCACGAGGCATTAGGGGCGTCCCGCAGTCGATCCGAGGCCGTGGGGACGCGTGTTGGGCACGGTCACAGGCGAGCAGGAGGCAATGCGCGTCGTCCCCACGTCGTTCCGTGGCAGTGGGGACTCGACACGAGCATCGTTGGAGTGGAGCAGAAGGCGTTGGCAGGCGTCCCGCAGTCGATCCAAGGCCGCGGGGACGCGTGTGAGGCATGGTCACGGTCGAACGAAGGCAATGTGCGTACGTCCCAGCGTTTATTAGCGGCAGTTGGGACTCGACACGCGCATTGTTGGAGTGGAGCAGGAGGCGTTGGAGGGCGCCCCGCAGTCGGTCTGAGGCCGTATGGACGCGTGTGATGCACGGTCACAGTCGAGCAGGAGGCAATGCGCGTCGTCCCCACGTCGTTCCGTGGCAGTGGGGACTCGACACGAGCATCGTTGGAGTGGAGCAGAAGGCGTTGGCAGGCGTCCCGCAGTCGATCCAAGGCCGCGGGGACGCGTGTGAGGCATGGTCACGGTCGAACGAAGGCAATGTGCGTACGTCCCAGCGTTTATTAGCGGCAGTTGGGACTCGACACGCGCATTGTTGGAGTGGAGCAGGAGGCGTTGGAGGGCGCCCCGCAGTCGGTCTGAGGCCGTATGGACGCGTGTGATGCACGGTCACAGTCGAGCAGGAGGCAATGCGCGTCGTCCCTAAGTCGATCCGTGGCAGTGGGGACTCGACACGAGCATCGTTGGAGTGGAGCAGAAGGCGTTGGAGGGCGTCCCGCAGTCTATCCGCGGCCGTGGGGACTCGTGTTAGGCACGGTCACAGTCGAGCACAAGGCACCGCGCGTCGTCCCAGCGTCTTTCCACGGCAGTGTCTACTCGACACGAGCATCGTTGAAGTGGAGCGGGAGGCATTGGAGGGCGTCCCGCAGTCGATCCGAGGCCGTGGGGACGCGTGGACACGTTCACAGTCGAGCAGGAGGCAATGCGCGTCGTCCCCAAGTCGATCAGTGGCTGTGGGGACTCGACACGAGCATCGTTGGAGTGGAGCTAGAGAGGTCGGAGGGCGTGCCGTAGTCGATCTGAGGCCCTGGGGACGCGTGTTAGGCACGGTCGCGGTCGAGCGAAGGCAATGCGCGTCCGTCCCAGCGTTCATCAGCGGCAGTAGGGACCCGACACAAACATCGTTAGAGTGGTGCGGGAGGCGTTGGAGGGCGTGCCGTAGTCGATCTGAGGCCGCGGGGACGCGTGTTAGGCTCGGTCACAGTCGAGCGAAAGGCAATGCGCGTCGTCCCCAAGTCGTTCCGTGGCAGTGGGGACTCGACACGAGCATCGTTGGAGTGGAGCGGGAGGCGTTGGCGGGCGTCCCGCAGTCGATCCGAGGCCGTGGGGACGCGTGTGAGGTACGGTCACAGTCGAGCGAAGGCAATGCGCGTCCGTCCCAGCGTCGATCCACGGCGGTGTTGACTTGACGCGAGCATCGTTGGAGTGGAGCAGGAGGCATTGGAGGGCGTGCTGTAGTCGATCTGGGGCTGTGAGGACGCGTGTTAGGCACGGGGTCACAGTCGAGCACAAGGCACCGCGCGTCGTCCCAGCGTCTTTCCACGGCAGTGTTTACTCGACACGAGCATGGTTAGTGCGAAGCGGGAGGCGTTGGCGGGCGTGCCGCAGTCAATCTGAGGCCGTGGGAACGCGTGTAAGGCACGGTCATAGTCGAGCAAGAGGCAATGCGCGTCCGTCTCAGCGTCCATCAGCGGCAGTTAGGACCCGACACAAACATCTTCAGAGTGGAGCAGGAGTCGTTGGTGGGCGTGCCGTAGTCGATCCGGGGCCGTGGGGACGCCTGTGGAGCACGGAGACAGTCGAGCAAAAGGCAATGCGCGTCGTCCCAGCGTCGATCCACGGCGGTGTTGACTTGACGCGAGCATGGTTGGAGTTTAGCAGGAGTCATTGGCGGGCGTCCCGCAGTCGATCCGAGGCCGTGGGGACGCGTGTTAGTCATGGTCACAGTCGAGCGAAGGCAATGCGCGTCGTGCCCAAGTCGATCCGTGGCAGTGGGGACTCGACACGAGCATCGTTGGAGTGGAGCAGGAGGCGTTGACGGGCGTCCCGCAGTCGATCCGAGGCCGTGGGGACGCGTGTTAGACACGGTCGAGCGAAGGCAATGCGCGTTCGTCCCAGCGTTCATTAGCGGCAGTTGGGACCCGACACAAACATCGTTAGAGTGGAGCAGGAGGCGTTGGAAGGCGTGCAGCAGTGTCTCAGAGGCAGTAGGGACGCGTGTAAGGCACGGTCACAATCAAGCAGATGGCAATGCGCGTCGACCTGAAGTCAATCCGTGGCAGTAGGGACTCGACACGCGCATCGTTGGAGTGGAGCAGAAGGCATTACGGGGCGTCCCCAAGTCGATCAGTGGCAGTGGGGACTCGACACGAGCATCGTTAGAGTGGAGCTAGAGGCGTCGGAGGGCGTGCCGTAGTCGATCGGAGGCCCTGGGGACGCGTTGTGGGGCACGGTGACAGTCGAGCAGAAGGCAATGCGCGTCGTCCCCACGTCGTCCCGTGGCAGTGGAGACTCGACACGAGCATCGTTGAAGTGGAGCAGGAGGCATTGGAGGGCGTCCCGCAGTCGATCCGAGGCCGTGGGGACGCGTGTACACGTTCACAGTCGAGCAGGAGGCAATGCGCGTCGTCCCAAAGCCGATCAGTGGCTGTGGGGACTCGACACGAGCATCGTTAGAGTGGAGCTAGAGGGGTCGGAGGGCGTGCCGTAGTCGATCCGAGGCCCTGGGGACGCGTGTTAGGCACGGTCACGGTCGAGCGAAGGCAATGCGCGTCCGTCCCAGCGTTCATCAGCGGCAGTAGGGACCCGACACAAACATCGTTAGAGTGGTGCGGGAGGCGTTGGCAGGCGTGCCGTAGTCGATCTGAGGCCGCGGGGACGCGTGTGATGCACGGTTACAGTCGAGCAGGAGGCACTGCGCGTCGTCCCAGCGTCGATCCACGGCAGAGTTGACTTGTCACGAGCATCGTTGGAGTGGAGCAGGAGGCATTGGCGGGTGTCCCGCAGTCGATCCGAGGCCGTGGGGACGCGTGTTAGGCACGGTCACAGTCGAGCGAAGGCAATGCGGGTCCGTCCCAGCGTCGATCCACGGCGGTGTTGACTCGACGCGAGCATCGTTAGAGTGGAGCAGGAGGCATTGGAGAGCGTCCCGCAGTCTATCCGCGGCCGTGGGGACTCGTGTTAGGCACGGTCACAGTCGAGCAAGAGGCGATGCGCGTCGTCCCAGCGTCGATCCACGGCACAGTGTTGGCTTGTCACGAGCATCGTTGGAGAGGAGCAGGAGGCATCGTAGGGCGTCCCGCAGTCGATCCAAGGCCGTGAGGAGGCGTGTTTGGCACGGTCACAGTCGAGCGAAGGCAATGCGCGTCCGTCCCGGCGTTCATTAGCGGCAGTTGGGACCGGCACAAACATCGTCAGAGTGGAGCAGGAGGCGTTGGAAGGCGTGCTAAAGTCAGAGGCTGTAGGGACGCGTGTGAGGCACGGTCACGATCGAGCAGATGGCAATGCGCGTCGTCCTGAAGTCAATCTGTGGCAATTTGGACTCGACACGCGCATCGTTGGTGTGGAGCACGAGGCATTAGGGGCGTCCCGCAGTCGATCCGAGGCCGTGGGGACGCGTGTTGGGCACGGTCACAGGCGAGCAGGAGGCAATGCGCGTCGTCCCCTCGTCGTTCCGTGGCAGTGGGGACTCGACACGAGCATCGTTGGAGTGGAGCAGAAGGCGTTGGCAGGCGTCCCGCAGTCGATCCAAGGCCGCGGGGACGCGTGTGAGGCATGGTCACGGTCGAACGAAGGCAATGTGCGTACGTCCCAGCGTTTATTAGCGGCAGTTGGGACTCGACACGCGCATTGTTGGAGTGGAGCAGGAGGCGTTGGAGGGCGCCCCGCAGTCGGTCTGAGGCCGTATGGACGCGTGTGATGCACGGTCACAGTCGAGCAGGAGGCAATGCGCGTCGTCCCTAAGTCGATCCGTGGCAGTGGGGACTCGACACGAGCATCGTTGGAGTGGAGCAGAAGGCGTTGGAGGGCGTCCCGCAGTCTATCCGCGGCCGTGGGGACTCGTGTTAGGCACGGTCACAGTCGAGCACAAGGCACCGCGCGTCGTCCCAGCGTCTTTCCACGGCAGTGTCTACTCGACACGAGCATGGTTAGTGCGAAACGGAAGGCGTTGGAAGGCGTGCTGCGGTCGGTCTAAGGTCGTGGGGTCGCGTGTGAGGCACGGTCACAATCGAATAGAAGGCAATGCGCGTCGTCCCCAAGTCGATCGGTGGCAGTGGGGACTCGACACGAGCGTCGTTAGAGTGGAGCAGAAGGCGTTGGAGGGCGTCCCGCAGTCGATCCGAGGCCGTGGGGACGCGTGTACACGTTCACAGTCGAGCAGGAGGCAATGCGCGTCGTCCCCAAGTCGATCAGTGGCTGTGGGGACTCGACACGAGCATCGTTAGAGTGGAGCTAGAGGGGCCGGAGGGCGTGCTGTAGTCGATCTGGGGCTGTGAGGACGCGTGTTAGGCACGGGGTCACAGTCGAGCACAAGGCACCGCGCGTCGTCCCAGCGTCTTTCCACGGCAGTGTTTACTTGACACAAGCATGGTTAGTGCGAAACGGAACGCGTCGGAAGGCGTGCTGCGGTCATTCTAAGGTCGTGGGGTCGCGTGTGAGGCGCGGTCACAATCGGATAGAAGGCAATGCGCGTCGTCCCAAAGTCGATCGGTGGCAGTGGGGACTCGACACGAGCGTCGTTAGAGTGGAGCAGAAGGCGTTGGAGGGCGTCCCGCAGTCGATCCGAGGCCGTGGGGACGCGTGTTAGGCACGGTCACAGTCGAGCGAAAGGCAATGCGCGTCGTCCCCACGTCGTCCCGTGGCAGTGGGGACTCGACACGAGCATCGTTGAAGTGGAGCAGGAGGCATTGGAGGGCGTCCCGCAGTCGATCCGAGGCCGTGGGGACGCGTGTACACGTTCACAGTCGAGCAGGAGGCAATGCGCGTCGTCCCCAAGTCGATCAGTGGCTGTGGGGACTCGACACGAGCATCGTTGGAGTGGAGCTAGAGAGGTCGGAGGGCGTGCCGTAGTCGATCTGAGGCCCTGGGGACGCGTGTTAGGCACGGTCGCGGTCGAGCGAAGGCAATGCGCGTCCGTCCCAGCGTTCATCAGCGGCAGTAGGGACCCGACACAAACATCGTTAGAGTGGTGCGGGAGGCGTTGGAGGGCGTGCCGTAGTCGATCTGAGGCCGCGGGGACGCGTGTGATGCACGGTCACAGTCGAGCAGGAGGCAATGCGCGTCGTCCCTAAGTCGATCCGTGGCAGTGGGGACTCGACACGAGCATCGTTGGAGTGGAGCGGGAGGCGTTGACGGGCGTCCCAAAGTCGATCCGAGGCCGTAGGGACGCGTGTTAGGCACGGTCATAGTCGAGCAAGAGGCGATTCGCGTCCGTCCCAGCGTCCATCAGCGGCAGTTGGGACCCGACACAAACATCGTTAGAGTGGAGCAGGAGTCATTGGAGGGCGTCCCGTAGTCGATCCGAGGCCGTGGGGACGCGTGTTAGGCTCGGTCACAGTCGAGCGAAAGGCAATGCGCGTCGTCCCCAAGTCGTTCCGTGGCAGTGGGGACTCGACACGAGCATCGTTGGAGTGGAGCGGGAGGCGTTGGCGGGCGTCCCGCAGTCGATCCGAGGCCGTGTGGACGCGTGTTGGGCACGGTCACAGGCGAGCAGGAGGCAATGCGCGTCGTCCCCACGTCGTTCCGTGGCAGCGGGGACTCGACACGAGCATCGTTGAAGTGGAGCTAGAGAGGTCGGAGGGCGTGCCGTAGTCGATCTGAGGCCCTGGGGACGCGTGTTAGGCACGGTCGCGGTCGAGCGAAGGCAATGCGCGTCCGTCCCAGCGTTCATCAGCGGCAGTAGGGACCCGACACAAACATCGTTAGAGTGGTGCGGGAGGCGTTGGAGGGCGTGCCGTAGTCGATCTGAGGCCGCGGGGACGCGTGTGATGCACGGTCACAGTCGAGCAGGAGGCAATGCGCGTCGTCCCTAAGTCGATCCGTAGCAGTGGGGACTCGACACGAGCATCGTTGGAGTGGAGCGGGAGGCGTTGACGGGCGTCCCAAAGTCGATCCGAGGCCGTAGGGACGCGTGTTAGGCACGGTCATAGTCGAGCAAGAGGCGATTCGCGTCCGTCCCAGCGTCCATCAGCGGCAGTTGGGACCCGACACAAACATCGTTAGAGTGGAGCAGGAGGCATTGGAGGGCGTCCCGTAGTCGATCCGAGGCCGTGGGGACGCGTGTTAGGCTCGGTCACAGTCGAGCGAAAGGCAATGCGCGTCGTCCCCAAGTCGTTCCGTGGCAGTGGGGACTCGACACGAGCATCGTTGGAGTGAAGCGGGAGGCGTTGGCGGGCGTCCCGCAGTCGATCCGAGGCCGTGGGGACGCGTGTGAGGTACGGTCACAGTCGAGCGAAGGCAATGCGCGTCCGTCCCAGCGTCGATCCACGGCGGTGTTGACTTGACGCGAGCATCGTTGGAGTGGAGCAGGAGGCATTGGAGGGCGTGCTGTAGTCGATCTGGGGCTGTGAGGACGCGTGTTAGGCACGGGGTCACAGTCGAGCACAAGGCACCGCGCGTCGTCCCAGCGTCTTTCCACGGCAGTGTTTACTTGACACGAGCATGGTTAGTGCGAAGCAGGAGGCGTTGGAGGGCGTGCCGTAGTCTATCTGAGGCCGTGGGGACGCGGATTAGGCACGGTCACAATCGAGCAGAAGGCAATCCGCTTCGTCCCAAAGTCGATCAGCGGCAGTTGGGACGCGACCCGAGCATCGTTAGAGTGAGGCAGGAGTCGTTGGAGGGCGTGCCGTAGTCGATCTGGGGCCGTGGGGACGCCTGTGGAGCACGGAGACAGTCGAGCAAAAGGCGATGCGCGTCGTCCCAGCGTCGATCCACGGCAGTGTTGACTTGTCACGAGCATCGTTGGAGAGGAGCAGGAGGCATTGTAGGGCGTCCCGCAGTCGATCCAAGGCCGTGGGGAGGCGTGTTAGGCACGGTCACAGTCGAGCGAAGGCACTGCGCGTCGTCCCAGCGTCGATCCACGGCAGAGTTGACTTGTCACGAGCATCGTTGGAGTGGAGCAGAAGGCATTGGCGAGAGTCCCGCAGTCAATCCGAGGCCGTGGGGACGCGTGTTGGGCACGGTCGCGGTCGAGCAAAAGGCAATGCGCGTCGTCCTCAAGTCGATCGGCGGCGGCGGGGACTCGATACGAGCATCGTTGGAGTGGAGCAGAAGGCGATGACGGGCGTCCCGCAGTCGATCCGAGGCCGTGGGGACGCGTGTTAGGCACGGTCATCGTCGAGCAAGAGGCGATTCGCGTCCGTCCCAGCGTCCATCAGCGGCAGTTGGGACCCGACACAAACATCGTTAGAGTGGAGCAGGAGGCATTGGAGGGCGTACCGTAGTCGATCCGAGGCCGTGGGGACGCGTGTTAGGCTCGGTCACAGTAGAGCAGAAGGCAATGCGCGTCGTCCCCAAGTCG
Organism: Neodiprion lecontei; assembly: GCF_021901455.1. Taxonomy (NCBI): domain Eukaryota; kingdom Metazoa; phylum Arthropoda; class Insecta; order Hymenoptera; family Diprionidae; genus Neodiprion; species Neodiprion lecontei. The sequence goes on from NW_025791834.1 coordinate 222,420, forward strand.
ATCAGTGGCAGTGGGGACTCGACACGAGCGTCGTTGGAGTGGGGCAGGAGGCGTTGGAGGGCGTGCCGTAGTCGATCCAAGGCCGTGGGGAGGCGTGTTAGGCACGGTCACAGTCGAGCGAAAGGCAATGCGCGTCGTCCCCAAGTCGTTCCGTGGCAGTGGGGACTCGACACGAGCATCGTTCGAGTGGAGCAGGAGGCGTTGACGGGCGTCCCGCAGTCTATCTGAGGCCGTGGGGACGCGTGTGAGGCACGGTCACGGTCGAGCGAAGGCAATGTGCGTCCGTCCCAGCGTTTATTAGCGGCAGTTGGGACTCGACACGCGCATCGTTGGAGTGGAGCAGGGGGCGTTGGAGGGCGTCCCGCAATCGATCCGAGGCCGTGGGGACGCGTGTACACGTTCACAGTCGAGCAGGAGGCAATGCGCGTCGTCCCCAAGTCGATCAGTGGCTGTGGGGACTCGACACGAGCATCGTTAGAGTGGTGCAGGAGTCGTTGGTGGGCGTGCCGTAGTCGATCCGGGGCCGTGGGGACGCCTGTGGAGCACGGAGACAGTCGAGCAAAAGGCAATGCGCGTCGCCCCAGCGTCGATTCACGGCGGTGTTGACTTGACGCGAGCATGGTTGGAGTTTAGCAGGAGTCATTGGCGGGCGTCCCGCAGTCGATCCGAGGCCGTGGGGACGCGTGTTAGTCACGGTCACAGTCGAGCGAAGGCAACGCGCGTCGTGCCCAAGTCGATCCGTGGCAGTGGGGACTCGACACGAGCATCGTTGGAGTGGAGCAGGAGGCGTTGACGGGCGTCCCGCAGTCGATCCGAGGCCGTGGGGACGCGTGTTAGACACGGTCGAGCGAAGGCAATGCGCGTTCGTCCCAGCGCTCATTAGCGGCAGTTGGGACCCGACACAAACATCGTTAGAGTGGAGCAGGAGGCGTTGGAAGGCGTGCAGCAGTCTATCAGAGGCAGTAGGGACGCGTGTAAGGCACGGTCACAATCAAGCAGATGGCAATGCGCGTCATCCTGAAGTCAATCCGTGGCAGTAGGGACTCGACACGCGCATCGTTGGAGTGGAGCAGAAGGCATTACGGGGCGTCCCCAAGTCGATCAGTGGCAGTGGGGACTCGACACGAGCATCGTTAGAGTGGAGCTAGAGGCGTCGGAGGGCGTGTCGTAGTCGATCTGAGGCCCTGGGGACGCGTGTGAGGCACGGTGACAGTCGAGCAGAAGGCAATGCGCGTCGTCCCCACGTCGTCCCGTGGCAGTGGGGACTCGACACGAGCATCGTTGAAGTGGAGCAGGAGGCATTGGAGGGCGTCCCGCAGTCGATCCGAGGCCGTGGGGACGCGTGTACACGTTCACAGTCGAGCAGGAGGCAATGCGCGTCGTCCCCAAGTCGATCAGTGGCAGTGGGGACTCGACACAAGCGTCGTTAGAGTGGAGCAGGAGGCGTTGGAGGGCGTGCCGTAGTCTATCTGAGGCCGTGGGGACGCGGATTAGGCACGGTCACAATCGAGCAGAAGGCAATGCGCGTCGTCGTCAAGTCGATCAGTGGCAGTGGGGACTCGACAGGAGCATCGTTAGAGTGGAGCTGGAGGCGTCGGAGGGCGTGCCGTAGTCGATCGGAGGCCCTGGGGACGCGTTGTGGGGCACGGTGACAGTCGAGCAGAAGGCAATGCGCGTCGTCCCCACGTCGTCCCGTGGCAGTGGGGACTCGACACGAGCATCGTTGAAGTGGAGCAGGAGGCATTGGAGGGCGTCCCGCAGTCGATCCGAGGCCGTGGGGACTCGTGTTAGGCACGGTCACAGTCGAGCAAAAGGCGATGCGCGTCGTCCCAGCGTCGATCCACGGCACAGTGTTGACTTGTCACGAGCATCGTTGGAGAGGAGCAGGAGGCATCGTAGGGCGTCCCGCAGTCGATCCAAGGCCGTGAGGAGGCGTGTTAGGCACGGTCACAGTCGAGCGAAGGCAATGCGCGTCCGTCCCGGCGTTCATTAGCGGCAGTTGGGACCCGCACAAACATCGTCAGAGTGGAGCAGGAGGCGTTGGGAGGCGTGCTGCAGTCAGAGGCTGTAGGGACGCGTGTGAGGCACGGTCACGATCGAGCAGATGGCAATGCGCGTCGTCCTGAAGTCAATCTGTGGCAATTTGGACTCGACACGCGCATCGTTGGAGTGGAGCACGAGGCATTAGGGGCGTCCTGCAGTCGATCCGAGGCCGTGTGGACGCGTGTTGGGCACGGTCACAGGCGAGCAGGATGCAATGCGCGTCGTCCCCACGTCGTTCCGTGGCAGTGGGGACTCGACACGAGCATCGTTGGAGTGGAGCAGGAGGCGTCGGAGGGCGTGCCGTAGTCGATCTGAGGCCCTGGGGACGCGTGTGAGGCATGGTCACGGTCGAGCGAAGGCAATGTGCGTACGTCCCAGCGTTTATTAGCGGCAGTTGGGACTCGACACGCGCATCGTTGGAGTGGAGCTGGAGGCGTTGGCGGGCGTCCCGCAGTAGATTCAAGGCCGTGGGGACGCGTGTTAGGCACGGTCACAGTCGAGCAAAGGGCGATGCGCGTCGTCCCAGCGTCGATCCACGGCAGTGTTGACTCGACACGCGCATCGTTGGAGTGAAGCAGGGGGCGTTGGCGGGCGTCCCGCAGTCGATCTGGGGCCGCGGGGACGCGTGTGGGGCACGGAGACAGTCGAGCAAAAGGCAATGCGCGTCGTCCCCAAGTAGATCGGCGGCAGTGGGGACTCGTCACGAGCATCGTCGGAGTGAAGCAGGAGGCGTTGGCGGGCGTCCCACAGTCGATCTGAGGCCGTGGGGACGCGTGTAAGGCACGGTCACAGGCGAGCAGAAGGCAACGCGCGTCGTCCCCAAGTCGATCAGTGGCAGTGGGGACTCGACACGAGCGTCGTTAGAGTGGAGCAGGAGGCGTTGGCGGGCGTCCCGCAGTCGATCTGGGGCCGTGGGGACGCGTGTTAGGCACGGTCACAGTCGAGCGAAGGCAATGCGCGTCCGTCCCAGCGTTCATTAGCGGCAGTTGGGACCCGACACGAACGTCGTTAGAGTGGAGCAGGAGGCGTTGGAAGGCGTGCCGCAGTCTATCAGAGGCAGTAGGGACGCGTGTAAGGCACGGTCACAATCGAGCAGATGGCAATGCGCGTCGTCCCGAAGTCAATCTGTGGCAGTTGGGACTCGACACGCGCATCGTTGGAGTGGAGCAGGAGGCGTTGGAGGGCGCCCCGCAGTCGGTCTGAGGCCGTATGGACGCGTGTGATGCGCGGTCACAGTCGAGCGAAGGCAATGCGCGTCGTCCCAGCGTCGATTCACGGCAGTGTTGACTCGACACGAGCATGGTTAGTGTGACGCGGGAGGCGCTGGAGGGCGTGCCGTAGTCGATCTGAGGCCGTGGGCACGCGTATTTGGCACGGTCACAGTCGAGTAGAAGGCAATGCGCGTCGTCCCCAAGTCGATTGGTAGCAGTGGGGACTCGACACGAGCGTCGTTAGAGTGGAGCAGGAGGCGCTGGCGGCCGTCCCGCAGTAGATCCGAGGCCGTGGGCACGCGTATTTGGCACGGTCACAGTCGAGCAGAAGGCAATGCGCGCCGTCCCCAAGTCGATTGGTAGCAGTGGGGACTCGACACGAGCGTCGTTAGAGTGGAGCAGGAGGCGTTGGCGGGCGTCCCGCAGTAGATCCGAGGCCGTGGGGACGCGTGTGAGGTACGGTCACAGTCGAGCGAAGGCAATGCGCGTCCGTCCCAGCGTCGATCCACGGCGGTGTTGACTTGACGCGAGCATCGTTGGAGTGGAGCAGGAGGCATTGGAGGGCGTGCCGTAGTCGATCTGGGGCTGTGAGGACGCGTGTTAGGCACGGGGTCACAGTCGAGCACAAGGCACCGCGCGTCGTCCCAGCGTCTTTCCACGGCAGTGTTTACTCGACACGAGCATGGTTAGTGCGAAGCAGGAGGCGTTGGAGGGCGTGCCGTAGTCGATCTGAGGCCGTGGGGACGCGTGTTGGGCACGGTCACAGTCGAGCTAAAGGCAATGCGCGTCGTCCTCAAGTCGATCGGCGGCAGTGGGGACTCGACACGAGCGTCGTTAGAGTGGAGCAGGAGGCGTTGGCGGGCGTCCCGCAGTAGATCCGAGGCCGTGGGGACGCGTGTTAGGCACGGTCACAGTCGAGCAAAAGGCAATGCGCGTCGTCCCCAAGTCGATCGGCGGTAGTGGGGACTCGACACGAGCATCGTCGGAGTGAAGCAGGAGGCGTTGGAGGGCGTGCCGTAGTCGATCTGAGGCCGTGGGGACGCGTGTTGGGCACGGTCACAGTCGAGCAAAAGGCAATGCGCGTCGTCCTTAAGTCGATCGGCGGCAGTGGGGACTCGACACGAGCATCGTTGGAGTGGAGCAGGAGGTGTTGGCGGGCGTCCCGCAGTCGATCTGGGGCCGTGGGGACGCGTGTGGGGCACGGAGACAGTCGAGCAAAAGGCAATGCGCGTCGTCCCCAAGTCGATCGGTGGCAGTGGGGACTCGACACGAGCATCGTCGGAGTGAAGCAGGAGGCGTTGGCGGGCCTCCCGCAGTCGATCAGAGGCCGTTAGGACATGCGTCGAGCTCAGTCTAGGTTGGGCGAAAGGCAATGCGCGACGTCCCAGGGTAGATGCCCGGCTGAGGGGATGAGACACAAGCGCGGTCAGAGTCGCGGGAAAGGCATATATATGTACATACTTATGTCATATGTATGCAACAATATACGAAATCATTCTAACTCAACAGGGGGACGAAAAATTATTTCATTGTTGATGGTTTTTTTTCATTTATATAATCTTTTACCACTTGAATCTTTTATTTCCTGAAGCTGATTAAAAATTATAATGTATATCTATATATGAATGTATATGTATATCGTATGAGAGGTGGAGGAATATGTTCATCCTTCATGATTTTTTGTACATACATACGATTTAATCATTCGATTTATTTCTCATCCAAAGTTGATTTAAAATTATAATATATATGTATATATACATACACATTATTAACATACATCACTATTATACATTGATATAATAGAATATGAATGGTGGTAATTGAGTTGGATAATTCAATAAAATAGAAATTGATTCATTTAGATAAATTATTTTTCTCAAATTAAACATTGATTGATTTTTGACAACTAAAAATATGATATGAACTGAAGGACAATTCATCTATCTGTATGTTGTCTTCCAATTTCATAACAAGTTTTAATCCATTGTATAAATGTTCCAAATTACAATTCATAAGGTAAATTAAATTGCATTTTTCTAATGGATAATATTTTTATTTCAATTCATACGTGGGCAGACGATTAAGAAATATTTAGGATTTTTCCAATAATCATACATAATTTTGAAAAATTAAAATATTGTGGAGAAGATTTTTTTTTATCGATTCCCCTCTTTTTAAAAGTAAATTGAAAATTATAATATACCCATATATATTCATATATGTATGTATATATATATATATATATATATATATAGATATGTATGCGTATATATATTTATATGTATTTATATTATGCATCATCATAATGGAATATAAATAAAGGTAATTGAGGTAAATAATGTAATAAATTAAAAAATAATTGTAGATGGAAAAGTCATAAAAAAATAAAATAGAATAAGAAATAAGCGAATAATCAAAAATATCTAGGATTTTTCTGATAATCATACATAATTTTAAAAAATTGAAATATTGTGGAAAAATTTTTTTTTTTCGATTTCCCTATTTTTAAAAGTGATTGAAAATCATAATATAAATATATATATTCATACATATATATATATATATATACAAATATATACATATATATACATATATATGGATATATATATATATAGGTGTATATATATGTATGTACATATATATATTCTTATATATACGTATATATATGTATATATTTATATATATATATATACATATATATATATAGATATATATGTATATATATATTTATACATATTTATATCAAACATCAAGATAATGAAATATAAATAAAGGTAATTGAGGTAAATAATGTAATGAAATGAAAAATAAGCGAATAAATAAAAATATTTGGGATTTTTCTGATAATTATACATAATTTAAAGAAATTGAAATATTGCGGAAAAAATTTTTTTTCATCAATTTCCCTTTTTCTAAAAGTGAATTGAAAATCATAATGTACATATATATATTCATATATACATGTATATATATATATATATATATATATATATATATATGTATATATATGTGTATATATATATATACGTACATATATATATGTATATATATATATATATATATATATATATGTATATATATATATATATATATATATATAGATATATAGATATGTATGTGTATATATATTTATATGTATTTATATTATACATTATCATAATAGAATATAAATGAAGGTAATTAATTTAATAAAATAAAGAATGATTGTGAATAAAAAGAATTAAAAAAAAATGAAATAAACTAAAAAATTAGCGAATCATCAAAAATATTTAGGATTTTTCTGATAATTATACATAATTTTGAAAAATTGAAATATTTTGGAAAAAATTTTTCTTCATCAATTTCCCTCTTTTTAAAAGTAAACTGAAAATTGTAATATCCAAATATATCTTCATATATATATATATATATACATACATATATACATATATATATGTATACATATATGTATATATATGTATATATATTTATATATATTCATATTATACCATAATATAATAGAATATGAGTGAAGGTGATTGTGGTAAATAATTTATCAAAATAAAAAATGATTGTGAATGGAAAAAATTAAAAAAAAATGAAATAAAATGAAAAATTAGCGAATAATCAAAAATATTTAGGATTTTTCTGATGATTATACATAATTTTGAAAAATTGAAATATTTTGGAAAAAATTTTTTTCATCAATTTCCCTCTTTTTGAAAGTAAACTGAAAATTATAATATCTATATATATATTTATATATATATATATATACATACACAAATATATATATATATATATATATATATACATACACATATATGTATATATATGTATATATGTTTATATATATTTTATATTATACCATAATATAATAGAATATAAATGAAGGTGATTGAGGTAAATAATTTAATAAAATCAAAAATGATTGTGAATGGAAAAAATTGAGAAAAAATGAAATGGAATAAAAAATTAGCGAATAATCAAAAATATTTAGGATTTTTCTGATAATTATACATAATTTTGAAAAATTGAAATATTGTGGAAAAAATTTTTTTTTTTCAATTTCCCTTTTTTTAAAAGTAAATATAAAATCATAATATACATATATATATTCATATATACATGTATATATTTATATACGTATATATATATGTGTGTATATATATGATTATATGTATATATATATATATATGTATGTATATATATGTATATATATATATGTGTATATATTTGATTATATGTATATATACATATATATATATATATATATTTATATATATATATATGTATATTTATATATACATATATATATATAATATATATATATATATATATATATATATATATATATATATATACATATATATATATATATATGTATGTATGTGTATATATATTTATATGTATTCATATTATACATTATCATAATAGAATATAAATAAAGGTAATTGAGGTGAATAATGTAATGAATTAAAAAATTGTTGTGGATAGAAAAGTCATGAAAATATGAAATAAAATGAAAAATAAGCGAATAAATGAGAATATTTGGGATTTTTCTTACAATTATACATAATCTTGAAGAATTGAAATAACGTTATGAAAATTTTTTTTCCTTCCATTTCTTAGTTTTTTAAAAGTGAATTGAAAATTATAATATACATATTTATATATATATATATAAATATATATATATATATATATACATATATATTCGAATATATATATGTTTATATATATATATATATATATGTGTGTGTGTATATAGATAATATATATATATATATATATATATATATATATGTATATATATATATATATGTGTACATATATGTAAATATATATATATATATATATATAGATACATATGTATATATATATTTATATTATACATTAATATAATGGAATATAAATGAAGGTAATTGAGGTAAATAATGTTATAAAATAAAAAATAATTGCGAATGGAAAAAATTGAGAAATA
>NW_025791835.1:0-10000 GCF_021901455.1 Neodiprion lecontei
ATATAAAATATAAATGATGGTATTTGAGGTAAATGATGTAATAAGATAAAAAATGATTGTGAATGGAAAAAATTATAAAAAAATAAAATAAAATGAAAAATAAGCGAATAATCAAAAATATTTAGGATATTTCTGATAGTGATACATAATTTTAAAGAATTGAAATATTGTGGGAAAAATTTTTTTTTCCTAATTTCCCTCTATTTAAAAGTAAGATGAAAATTATAATATACATATATATATATATTCATATATATATGTATATATATATATATATATATATACATATATAGATGTATATATATATATATGTATATGTATATATATATACATATATGTATATACATGTATATATATATTTATATATTCGTATATAGATATATATGTACATGTATATTTATATATATTTCTATTATACATTAATATAATAGAATGTAAATAAAGGTAACTGAGGTGAATGATGTAATGAAATAAAAAATGATTTTGAATGGAAAAAATTATGAAAAAGTGTGATAAAATAAAAAATTGGCGAATAATTGGAAATATTCAGGATTTTTCTAATGATTATACATAATTTTGAAAAATTGAAATAATGTGAGAAAAATTTTTTTTTTCTCAATTTCCCATTTTCTAAAAGTAAATTGAAAATTATCTTATACATATGTATATATATATATATATATATATATATATACATATGTATATATATATATATATATATATATATATATATATATATATATATATATATATAAATACATATGTATATATATATATATATATATATATATATATATATATATATATATATACATATATATGTACATATATATTTATATATATTTATATTATACATTAATATAATAGAATATAAATGAAGGTGATTGAGGTAAATATGTGATAAAGTAAAAATGATTGTGGATGAAAAAATTATGAAAAATAAAATAAAATAAAAAATAAGTGAGTAATTGAAAATATTCAGAATTTTTCTAATAATTTTACATAATTTTGAAAAATTGAAATAATGTAAGAAAATTCTTTTTTCTTTCAATTTCCTATTTTTCAAAAGTAAATTGAAAATTATAATATACATATGTGTATATATATACATATATATGTGTATATTTATATATATACATACATATATATATATATACACATACATATGTATGTTTTTATTTATATGTATTTATATCATTTATTAATATAATATAATATAAATGACGGTAATTGAGGTGAATAATGTAATAAAATAGAGAATGATTAGGAATGGAAAAAATTATGAAAAAATTAAACAAAATAAAAGATAAGCGAATAATTAAAAATATTTAGGATTTTTCTGATAATGATACATAATTTTAAAAAATCGAAATATTGTGGGAAAATTTGTTTTTTTTTTAATTTCCCTCTTTTTAAAAGTAAGACGAAAATTATAATATACATATATATATATATATATATATATATACATATATATATGTATATATATACATATGTATATGTATATATATATATACATACATGTATATACATGTATATATATATATATTCGTGTATAGATATATATGTATATGTATATTTGTATACATTTATATTATACAATAATATAATAAAATATAAATAAAGGTAATTGACGTAAATAATGTAATAAAATGGAAAAAGATTGTGAATGGAAAAAATTATGAAAAAATGAAATAAAATAAAAAATAAGCGAATAATTGAAAATATTCAGGATTTTTCTCATAATTATACATAATTTTGGAGAATTGAAATAATGTAAGAAAACATTTTTTTTTCCAAATTTCCCATTTTTTAAAAGTAAATTGAAAATTATAATATACATATATATATCCATGTATATATGTATATATACCTCCATATATATATATGCATACATATGTTTACATATATATATTTATATATATATATATATATATATATATATATATATATATATATATATATATATATATATATATATGTATATATAGATATATATGTATATATATATTTATATATATTCATCATATACATTAATATAATAGAATAGAAATAAAGGTAATCAAGGTGAATAATGTAGTAAAATGAAAAATAAGCGAATAAATAAAAATTTTTGGAATTTTTCTGATAATTATACATGATTTTAAAAAATTAAAATATTATGGAAAAAAATTTTTTTTTCGGTTTCCCATTTTTCAAAAGTAAATTGAAAATGATAATATACATATGTATATATATATATTATATTATACCTTAATATAATAGAATATAAATGAAGTTGATTGAGGTAAATAATGTAATAAAATAAAAAATGATTTTGAATGGAGAAAATTATAAAAAAATGAAAAGAAATAAAAAATAAGCGAATAATTGAAAATATTTAGGATTTTTCTGATAATCATACATAATTTTGAAAAATTGAAATGATGTAAGAAAAATTTTTTTTTTCTCAATTTCCTATTTTTTAAAAGTAAATTAAAAATTATAATATACATATATATATCCATATATATATATATATATATACCTACATATATTTATATATATGTATACATATGTATATTTATACATATGTATATATATATATGTATATATAGATATATATGTATTTATATATTTATATATATTTACATTATACATTCATATAATAAAATGTAAATAAAGGTAATTAAAGTAAATAAGGTAATGAAATAAAAAATAAGCGAATGAATAAAAATATTTGGGATTTTTCTGATAATTATACATCATTTTAAAAAATTGAAATATTATGGAAAAAATTTTTTTTTTCAATTTCCCTTTTTTTAAAAGTAAATTGAAAATCATAATATACATGTATATATTCATATATACATGTATATATATATATATATATATATATATATATATATATATACATATATATATGTATATATATGTATGTCTATATACATATAGATATATATGTATATATATATTTATATATATTTATATTACACATTAATATAATAAAATATAAATGATGGTAATTGAGGTAAATAATGTAATAAAATAAAAAATGATTGTGAATGGAAAAAATTATAAAAAAATGAAATAAAATAAAAAATAAGCCAATAATTGAAAATATTCAGGATTTTTCAAATAATTATACATAATTTTGAAAAATTGAAATAATGTGAGAAAAATTTTTTTTTCCTTCAATTTCCCATTTTTTCAAAGTAAATTGAAAATTATAATATACATATGTATATATATATATATATATATACATATATATACATATATATATATATATGTGTATATATATATATGTCGGAGAAGAATAAAGAGGATGCATTATCAAGTGAATTGGAAACTTGAACTCTGAATGAGTCCGCCGTATCATGCGTCAAGCGTTATTCAACATGCTTTGAATATAGAACAAACAAATGAATTGTTTATAACAACGCTTGGATGAAATCGACAGTCACGGAAAAGCAAGCGAATTGACCGGACGTGTTGAGATCATCGCGCTTTCTATAATGAACAACCCACAAATTGGAAATCCTACATCCTCTCCGCCTTTCCGAGGCTTCACTTCGACATCAGAAGTGGGATCAGAATCTGCTTCTCACCGACCAGAATCTGCTTCTCGCCGATCAGAATCTGCTTTTCACCGACCAGAATCTGCTTCTCGCCGATCAGAATCTGCTTCTCACCGAGAAGAGAGACGTGACGACGCAAAATGGCAAATGCTTTTGCAACAGCAGCAAAATAATTTCATGCAGATTATTGAGGCAATGAAGAAACCTTCTCAGACGAAAATCGAGTTACCTGACTTTGACCCAGAAAAAGTGAGCGATACTCGAGCTTGGATTCGTACGGCAGACATGTGTATGTCGGAGCATCCGTTAGAAGGAGCGTCGCTCATGAACGCTTTGAGCCGTGCGATGAAAGGAGAGGCATTATCCTGGCTGACCCAAAACGTATTTGCCGGAATAAATTGGAATGAATTTAAAGAAATATTTTCTCTACGATTTGAATGTCCGGAAACCCTCGCTGCTTTCATAATGAATATCAATCAAGGAAGGCCAAAGGAAGGAGAATGTATCGCCGCTTATTCAGCCACTGTGATAACCTCGTTGATGAACCGATGGAAGAATCTCTCTATGGAACAGATTGCTGTGTCCTTCGTCCTCAGTCACATTTCTCAATTTGAACCACGACTTTAACGCCTTGCTTTCACGGAAGAAATTGAGACACGGAATAAATTACAAAAAGAATTGAAGGCGGTATATTACTTGAAGAGGAAAAACTCGGAACTTCACACTGAACAACGTCACAGCGAAGCAAAAAGATTTAAAGAAAAATCGTCCACCAGCCTTCTGAAATGTTTCACCTGTGGAAAGATCGGGCATAAATCGTCTGTGTGCTATCAAAGAAAAGAGAAAAATGCAGCATCAAATGTGTGGCAGAGAGATGCATCTACAAGCAGTGACACGAGGAAGCCTATAACCTGTTTCAAGTGCAAGGAACCTGGGCATTATTCTTCGCAATGTCCTGGAATGAATAAGAAGCCATCGTCAGGACGCTTCAACGGATCCAATATCGAACGACGAGTGGATATTTGTGAAGTGAATTCGCCTTCTGGCATTTTGAGGCATGCAGGTGAGCAGTTTTCATTTAATTTTGATTCTGGAGCCGAATGTTCCTTAATAAAAGAATCAGTGTCGTCAAGGTTCTCCGGGAAAAGACTTGATAATATCGTCACTATGACTGGAATTGGACAAACAAGTGTCCATAGTACTTTGCAAATTCTTACCAAAGTAAACATTGACGACATTGCCCTAGAAATTCTTTTTCATGTTCTGCCAAGTCATTATTTGAGGAGTGATATTTCGATTGGTCGTGAAATTTTGAGTCAGGGTTTGACTGTGCTTGTATCTTCTAACGAATTGAAATTAATGCGTGAAATCCGTGTCGATGCTTGCAAAATTGGAGAATCAATCGAAGTAAATTTTGACAAAATTGAGACTGACATTTCTTTTGAGTCAAAAGAGCGGTTGCTCTCAATTTTACAAGAATTTAGAGAGCATTTTATAACCGGTACACCAAAGCAACCTGCTAAAACGGACCCAATGCAAATTCGCCTGAAAGATCCAAATAAGACGGTATATAGACGTCCATATAGATTGAGCCACGATGAACAAAAAATAGTTCAAAATAAAATCAAAAAGTTACTTGCTGCAAACGTAATTCGCCAAAGCTCATCTCCATTCGCTAGCCCTATCCTTCTCGTGAAGAAAAAGGACGGGTCAGTCAGAATGTGTGTAGATTATCGAGAACTAAACGATAATACTGTACCTGACAGATTCCCATTGCCACTAATTTCTGACCAAGTAAATAGGTTACATGGGGCGAAATACTTTTCTAGCTTAGATATGGCATCTGGATTCCATCAGATCCCTATCCATGAAAATTCAATCGAATATACAGCTTTCATTACTCACAATGGACAGTATGAATATCTGTCCATGCCATTCGGGCTTCGAAATGCACCATCTGTTTTCCAGAGGGCCGTTTACAAGGCTTTGGGAGAATTGGCGAATAGTTTTGTCATTATTTACATGGATGATATTCTTATTGTTGCATCCAATGTGGACGAAGCCCTGGAGAGGTTGAAGCTTGTATTAAAAGTTTTGATAGATATCGGCTTTACTTTCAACATCAAAAAATGCTCTTTCTTAAAACAAAAAGTAGAGTATCTCGGTTATGAAGTTTGCAACGGAGAAATCCGACCAAATAAGAAGAAAATTTTAGCTTTAATATCTTTACCCTCTCCTAAAACGGTAACACAATTACGGCAATTCATTGGTTTGGCATCTTACTTCCGTCAATTCATTCCAAGGTTCTCTCAAATTGCGGCTCCTTTATACGCGCTAACTTCCGCAACAAAAGGAAACATTGAATGGAAAGAATTACATGAGAATATTAGAACACAAATAATTTCAGTACTTACCAATGAGCCAGTACTGACAATATTTGACCCGAATTGTCTTACTGAATTACATACTGATGCAAGTTCGATGGGCTATGGGGCAATTCTAATGCAAAAAAAAGAAAACATATTGCGCGTGATTGCTTATTTTAGTAAACGTACTTCACCAGCTGAAACGAAATATTATTCGTACGAGTTGGAAACACTTGCTGTTGTTGACGCGGTTAAAAATTTTCGACACTTTTTATACGGACGCAAATTTCTTGTCGTCACAGATTGCAACTCTCTGCAATCTTCGAGAAAAAAAAAAGATCTTACTCCGAGAGTGCATAGATGGTGGGCTTTTCTTCAAGCTTTCGATTTCGATATAGTATACCGAAATGGAAAGAAAATGAGTCATGCGGACTTCTTTTCGAGAAATCCGTTACCAGATTCAATAAAAGAAAATTATAATAAGCCCGAGCACAAAGAGGTCAATTTAACTAATCTCTCAAATACATGGCTTTTTGCTGAACAGCAGCGTAATGAAGAAATTCCAAAATTAATTAAAAATTTAACTGAAGAAAAGTTGAATGACGAATTAGCAAAAACTTACGAATTACGCTCTGGAATTCTTTTTCGTAAAATACAAAGACACCGGAAAACGCGATCTCTACCTATTTTGCCACGAGCGTACAGATGGTCAGTTATTAACGCTACCCATGAAGCATTGGTACATTTAGGATGGGAAAAGACCCTTGAGAAAATTTATGATTCATTCTGGTTTGACGGAATGTCAAGATATGTTCGAAAATTCGATGAAAATTGTTTGACATGTAAAATTTCCAAAACAAATTCGGGAAAAATTCAGGCTGAATTGCATCCCATTCCTAAAGTCGCAATTCCTTGGAATACCATTCACATCGACGCTACTGGCAAATTAAGTGGTAAAAATGATAAGAAAGAGTACGTTTTCGTTTTAATTGATTCTTTCACCAAATTTGTTCTTCTTCGTCATACATTGCATATTGATACTAGCAATAGCATTAAAGCATTGAAATCTGGTATTTCTCTATTTGGCTCTCCCACTCGCGTAATTGCGGACCAGGGTCGTTGTTTCGCAAATAGTGATTTTCGAGAATTTTGTTTGGCTCACAATATTAAGTTGCACTTGATTGCAACTGGAAGCTCGCGCGCAAATGGTCAGGTGGAGCGAGTAATGAGCACTTTAAAGAACATGCTAACTACCGTAGAAATAACCGGCGACCGGTCTTGGCAGGATGCATTGCCTGATGTACAATTAGCACTAAATTGCACGATCAACCGAGTCACAAAATCTAGTCCTCTCGAATTAATGATAGGAAAAGTCGCCAGACCTCTTGAGCTCATGTTTGTTTCTGAGGAGGAGTATGTGGAGGACTTATCTGAAATTAGAACACTTGCAATCGAGAATATTAACAAAAATGCAGAATATGAGAAGGAAAGGTTTGACCGAACAAAGGCAAAAGTAATCAAATTTTCTTTAAACGAATTTGTTCTTTTAAAGAATGAAGAGAGAAATCAAACAAAATTAGATGCAAAATACAAAGGCCCGTATAAAATTATTGAAGTGTTAGAGGGCAACAGATATCTTTTGAAAGCTTTGAATTCCAATCGTACATTTAAATACGCACATGACCGGATGCGAAAAATGCCAGAGGGTAACATTCCGGAAGAATTGGAAATGAGTAAAGAAAATTTTGAATAATGAAATATTTAAGTGCGTAAATATTTGAAGTGTAAACTAAATACATGATTACTTTTGGAAAAATTGTTTACATGAAAGTTTGTAGCCGTAGCTCGGTCGAAATCGGAATTTCTTCAATGAAACCGTGAGTGTGCGGTGGGCAGCTTCATGTAACAGTTGTGTCAGAAAAATCACTCAAGGGAAGTGATTAGACATTGACCACTCAAGGGAAGTGGTCAAGAACATTTGTCACTCAAGGGAAATGATAGAAATGTTGGTCACTCAAAGGAAGTGATAGAAATGTTGGTCACTCAAGGGAAGTGAACGAAATGTAAAAAATGTATTTAGTCTTTAAAATTATCCATATGTATCGAAATTAATTGCTTTGTCAATAAATGTGGGATTGGAACTGAAATTTAAGTTTTCTGTTCAATATAAATGATTAAAGTAAGATTGAATTCATTTAAAACGAACTTTTACTGCTGGAGAATTGAATTTCTTGCAGATCACTTCACATGGGGACATGTGATTTGTCAGGATGGCCGTGTCGGAGAAGAATAAAGAGGATGCATCATCAAGTGAATTGGAAACTTGAACTTTGAATGAGTCCGCCGTATCAAGCGTCAAGCGTTATTCAACATCCTTTGAATATAGAACAAACAAATGAATTGTTTATAACAACGCTTGGATGAAATCGACAGTCACGGAAAAGCAAGCGAATTGACCGGACGTGTTGAGATCATCGCGCTTTCTATAATGAACAATCCACAAATTGGAAATCCTACATCCTCTCCGCCTTTCCGAGGCTTCACCCCGACATATATATATATGTATATATATATATATATATATATATATATATATATATATATATATATATATATATGTGTATATATATATGTATATGTATATATATAAATATATATATATATATATATATATGTATATATACATATATACATGTATACACATGTATATATATATATAGATATATATGTATATATATATTTGTGTATATTTATATTATACATTATTATAATCTCTCTATCTAATAAAAAAGTTTCAAACAAATGAACGTAGAAAAAGATTATAATAACAATAGTAAAAAAAGATTATAATAACAATAGTATACGCATGAAGTTGGCGGTGGGGTGAGATACCGAAAACAAAACAAAAAGCATCTAGCAAACCCTTTGACAGCTGTCATCGGCTGTTTATGACAGTCTTTGACAAATATCTTTATAGGTATCTGTTTCTGACGCGCAAAACATGAACATGCAAACGAAAATTATAACGATGATTCCCGACAGGAATTGTCTTTTTCGCGCGTTGGCGTATTGTGTATACGGCACTCAAGATCGACACGCAGAGGTGAGACTGAGTATCGTTTCAAATATAGTGGATAATTGGTCTACATTTGCGGGTTTTATTACAGGTAATGAGTCAAACGGTGCTGTGATTAGGTGACCTGGTGATTACAAATCACATATGAATAAAAATGCAGTATATGCAGCTGCGGAAATTTTTAAGATATGTTAAATCGAGTATCGCGAAGAACAAACTCATCCACACCGGATCGGATCACAAAATGGAACACAATTCTCGCTACTCTTCACCGGTGACGGAGAGAGTGGACACTTTGATGTCTTGCAGAACCAAAATAAAATTCAGATAGTGAGTAATAAGTATGAAAAGTAACAATCAAATAATAGTAAATCTAAATATATCACCAAACAGTCAAAAGGACAGCCAGGATTTACGATGACAATGGAGAAAGGAGGAGTTCCAAGCAGCAGACAAGGCGATGAAGATGGTGGATGGTCGGAAGTATCACAAAAGAAAGAGGAAAATAAAATTGTAAGTGCGAAGAACCAAATAAGCCATAGAATAATATCCACCAAATATTCGTATAACCAGGAAAGAGGACGACCAGGATCGATGTTGACCACAAGAGAAAGAGGTGTTTTACGGAATGAACAGCAACGCAAATATAGAGAAAAAAATAATATAAAGAAGGTGATTTTGGAGAATAACGGGCAGAGCGGTAGCAAAAATAATTCAGCAAGTCAAGGAGATAGACAGATATCAATAGAGAAGGAACACCAATTTTCAACCAACGAATGGAAGCTTAGATTGATGAAAAAAAGAAAAGTAAGCACAGAAGGAATTGAAGTGGACAGCAAGTGCAGGACCTGTCATTAAATCAACATGAAGGAATTCGCCTGTCTACTAGACAATGCGTAAGGAAATAGTGAGGCGCGAAGCGCCGAACAACGAGGCGCGCAGCGCCGAGTGCCCGAGGCGCGTAGCGCCGAGATGGGGTTGGCGCGCGAAGCGCGCAG
>NW_025791835.1:15000-17500 GCF_021901455.1 Neodiprion lecontei
ACCGAGGTGCAGAAAAATCCACGTCACAATATATACGTGTATATATATATGTATATATATATATACATATATATTTATGTATATATATATTTATATACATTTATATTATACCTTAATATAATAGAATATAAATGGAGTTGATTGAGGTAAATAATGTAATAAAATAAAAAATGATTGTGAATGGAAAAATTATGGAAAAATGAAATAAAATGAAAAATAAGCGAATAATTAAAAATATTCAGGATTTTTCTGATCATTATACATAATTTAAAAAAATTGAAATATTGTGGAAAAAATTTTTTTTTTTCAATTTCCCTTTTTTTAAAAGTAACTTGGAAATCATAATATACATATATACATTCATATATATATGTATATATATATATATATATTCATATATATACAGGGTGTCCCTAAATTGCCTCCCACGGACTAGCCAGCATAATACCTCGTTAAAATCCAACCGAGAATTTCTTTTCCGGAAGCTCGTCCGACGCATAGTTTTTGAATTATAAGCGATAGCGCTAGGCCAATCAGAGTGCACCATTTCATCTAGATTTGCCGCCACGGAAATTGCTGTTTTGTTCGTCTGGGTGAATTATTATTATTCGTTTACGAATTAAATATCGGCACCTCCCCTCTTTCGCTGCTGTATACCGATCTCCGTCTAACACTTCAATAACACGAAATGGCCCTTTAAATTTTGAATTTAATTTTGTTTGATTTCTTTCGTGATTTTCAATTAAAACATAAACCCCAACAGAAAATTTTAAAAATTTTGCCTTTCGGGCATCAAATCGCGATTTTTCAATTTGCGAGTTAATCTCAATCATAATGGCTGCTCGCTCTCTGATTTCCGATAAGTCAATTTCTTTTTCACAATTAGTAATCGGTAACAGATTCAACGGTCTAGCTACGCGACCAATCATCAATTCCAGAGGAGTAGCTTTAGTTACACTACTGACGGAACAATTCAGTGCCAGTTGAATATCTCCAAGAGAATCCTGCCAAGATCTGTTATTATCAACCTCAACAGAAGTGAGCATATTTTTAAGTGTACTCATAACACGTTCGACTTGACCATTGCCTCGACTAGTACCAGTAGCAATCAAATGAAGATTAATGCAATGGGAAGCACAGAAATCACGAAAATTTTTGTTTGCAAAACAGCTCCCCTGATCAGCAATCACACGAACCGGTGCTCCAAATAATGTGACGATTGATTTTAAAGCTTTTATAGCACTTACAGCATCAATAGAAAAAGTATGGTAAAGAAAAACAAACTTAGTAAAGGCATCAATAAACACAAAAACATATTCTTTAATATTACTTTTGCCACTAAGCTTTCCAGTAACATCAATATGAAGAGTATGCCAAGGAATACTCTTTGGGATTGGATGTAATTCAGCTTGAATTTTACCAGAAGTAGATTTGGAAATTCGGCAAGTAATGCAATTTTCAACAAATTTTCGGACACATTTGGACATATTAGAAAACCAATAATGTTGGTAAGCCTTCTTTAAAGTTTTATGCCATCCCAAATGAATAATCGATTCATGAACATGATTTATTATAGACCACTGAAAAGCTTTAGGGATTATTGGTAAAATACGAGTGTCATTATTTCGCTGTATTTTTCTGAACAAAATTCCAGATTTAAGTTCGTATGTATTAGAAACATTTGAATCAAGCTCATCGTTTTCTAATTTAGAAATAAGATCACGAATTTCGGCATCCTTCTGCTGCTCCGCTTGTAACAAACCGTGAGAAATTTTTGAAAAATTTATACGTTTTTGCTCAACAGTTTCAACATTCAGTTTGTCATTCTCAGGTAAAGGATTTCGAGAAAAGAAATCTGCATGTGATAGATTTTTTCCTTCTCGATAAACAATATCAAAGTCGAATGACTGTAAAAATGCCCACCATCTATAAACTCTTGGGGATAAGTCAAGTTTTGCACGAGATGCCTTGAGAGAATTACAATCCGTAACTACTGTAAATTTTCTACCATGTAAATAATGCCGAAAATGCCTAATAGCATTCACAACAGCAAGTGTTTCCAATTCATACGAATGATATCGCGACTCTATTTCTGTAGTTCTTTTGCTAAAATAAGCTACAACATGGGCCTTTCCACCAACTTTTTGGATGAAAATTGCACCGTAACCAACTGAGCTAGCATCTGTATGTAATTCTATAGTAAAATTTGGATCAAAAATCATTAAAAGAGGAGAACTCGTCAGGTGAGAAACAATTTTTGTTCGAATTTCCTCAAATTCAGGTTTCCAATCAATCCTACCCTTTCCATTAGTAAGTTTATACAAAGGACAAACAAGTTTAGAAAACCCTTTCATAAATTGCCGAAAATACGAGGCAAGTCCAATAAATTGTCTAAGTTGAGTAACAGTTTGAGGAGGCGGGAGTGCAGTCAACGCGATAACCTTGCGAGGATTTGGTCGAATTTCTCCTGCCGAAACTTGATAACCAAGAAATTCTATTT